>NC_082388.1:23106930-23209430 GCF_031168955.1 Gadus macrocephalus
TATTGCGAAAGGGGTCGAAATGTGTCACTGTCACAAGAACAGATAGCGGGGACATTAGGGTCGGACGGCTACGTGTAAAAGTAAGTAAAATGGTGTGCTTAGTTTTGCCTCGTGAAAGTATTTTATATTGCGTAGACAACAGGAATCAACAATTTTCATGAATAATTTACAAATATATATTTTTTTTTTCAATCAAATGTTTTGTAATCTGGAAAATTAAGTAAAACGGTATGCTTATGTGTGTGTGTGTGTGTGTGTGTGTGTGTGTGTGTGTGTGTGTGTGTGTGTGTGTGTGTGTGTGTGTGTGTGTGTGTGTGTGTGTGTGTGTGTGTGTGTCCCTAATGACTCATCCTATGACATAACTAATGTTGTGAGGGATGTGAGTGCAACTGGGAGGTTGTATTAGCATTAGAGCCCAACATAATGACGGCCGTGTCTGGATCAGGACTCCTGCTCTTGCTGTGTCTGTTATCAGGTAATGACTTCACACATTTCAAATGCTACATGTGTTAGACTTCCTATAAAGAGTCACTATGGCTCAACTAAAATATATCCTTTAGTAGTATTAAACAGATATCCAATTGAGATTGAGTCTTTTTACCTGGGGAAAGGGTTGGGTTAGGTACAATATTAAATTGAACATCGTATTGTTCAAATCTAGGCGTTGTTTTGTTTGAAGGTTATTTGTTCCAATTCTTATTGACAAGAGAAGTAGTTTAAGCACAGCCGTCAAAATATGGGGTTCAATACTGTGTGGCTCACACACAATTCCACACTTAAGATAGTCTCTCAAGACAGATGAGGGTCCTGCACAATTGTAAAACTTTGAAAATAAAAGCTCCATCCTCCATATTTGGACTTTAGGTAGTGTGTTTGAGTCGTCCGATCCAGAAATCCTGAACCGGATTCAAGGTATTTCGACCAATCATGACACAGTGTTAAGGAATGCGATCGTTACAATCACCTTCCTTTATGGATATGTTTACGGGAGATATATTTTCATGAACACGGACGTGTCGTGATTGGTCAAAATACCGTGGATTCAGTTCTGCATATCTGGATCCGTTAACTCCTAAAGTCGGAACGTTTGCTTCCTTTTCTTATCATGCAAACAACTCATCAATGCTTCCTAGGTGAGAGCATTTGCTAGTCGAGGTATTGCTAGCCAAGATTCATGTAGGAAAAAAAACCTGGCACCATTCCAAAAGTTCTTTCCTAATGCTCGATGGTAATGCTCGAGCTTGGAGCCTGAGCAATAGCTGTTGAGCCCAAAGAAAGAAGCAATATGGAATTGGGCCCGATTATACATGTGACATTCACTTAGTTTGCATTGACAACACAACGCGCATCAAAAAATATGTTTTAATCATTATGTGAAAACTCTCAGCAATGAAGTGGTAGTAGGTAACCAAACTGTAACAGGACTATCTTCAAACCAATAGCAATAATGAGGGGTTATTCATTGGAAAATTGAATAGAATAGGCCTGAAGGTAATATTAAGACTTAGACTTCATTAAGTGCTATAACTTCTTCTATCACTTGGATAAGGTCGTAGGTCACATAATAATGTATCTCCTCTGTTGTTCTTCTGTTACTCTACAGCTGCTGAATGTGACCTGGATGTGTTCGCCACTGTGGGCTTTAATGTGACTCTGCCGTGTAATTATGATGTCCCAGCAAATGGTCTAAGTTCAACATGCTGGGGAAAAGGTGCTATACCCGCCTCGAAATGTAGCAATCAGCTGATCGCTGCTGACGGTGCGACAGTGAGAAAAGACTCACAGGTGTCCAGCAGGTACCAGCTCCTGGGTGACCTGGAAAAGGGGGATGTTTCCATGACGATATTAAACGTCAGTGTGATGGACTCTGGACAATACGGATGCAGAGCGGAAATAGCGGGATGGTGGAACGACCTTAAACATCACTTTCAATTGAGAGTTCAGAAAGGTGAGATTATGGAATAAGATCTGTTAACAGACAGCAGACAGTTACTGTAATAGCATTAATTACCAAAACAAAATTCTACTGTAATAGATACAAATAATAAATAATAATAAATGAAATTTATATAGCGCTTAATATGGTACTCTAATGCCGCTTTTCCACCGCACATGTAGCTCGACTCGACTCGACTCGACACGACTCGACACGGTAGCAGCACGGGTCGTTTTCCACCGCAAATAGTACCTCCTGGACGTGGGCGGGGTCGGCTGCGCGAAAGGGCTGTGACGTATTTTTGTACGCGACGCAAACAACACATACGCAACCCACACATGGACAGAACCCACACAACAACAATGGAGGACATCGATAACATTACTATTATTAGCTGGCATGTTGAAGAAGTTGAAGAAGTGGAATATGTTGGCTGCGGCGCTGCTATGGCTGTTACCAGCATGGTTGCCATGTCGCTCTCGTGACTTCGTCACAATCCCTGGCCAATCAGTGGCCGGCTGTCTGCCGACGTCACCTTTTAGCATCGGCTCAGCTCGCTTGGAACCTAGAGTGAGGCGGTACTAAAAAAAGCAGCCACTTCAGGTACCAGATACCATGTTTTCGCGGTGGAAACGCAAAAAATGCGAGCTGAGTCGAGTCGAGTCGTGTCGAGCTGGTACCATGCAGTGGAAAAGCGGCATAAGACACTTAGAGACGCTTACAAAGTGCCCGCTTCAAAATTAAAATACAGTGACAATGGGACACAGTTTGTTCATCAGACTTCAAATCACTTTTTGGCATTAGGTGTTGTTCGTTGTTACTCCTGATACTATATATCTAACCCAATCTTTAATTGTGCATTGGCAAAGATACTAAGCCAACCCCAAAGAGGACATTGGATAATGTCACCTCCACAGAACAGACCACATTGAAGTTCACACAAGGTACCCCTCCAAAAAACCTTTACACATTATACGTAAGATACCATTATCAAATATGCTGATCGAATAACATACGGAAAAGATGACATGCAAGGTTCAGGAACATATGAATCTATATCAAAAGTTTTGGAATAACACCGTTCATGTACTCTTTTAGCAGCTCACATCAATTCCACACGGTACTGGGACCCTTCTGAAACGGTTCTAAGCCCTATACAGGTGATAAGGAACGCTATACCCTGACCATGAAGCCCATTTAATTCAGCAAATGGAGGAAGCAACACAATGGGTTAGCAGCAAGTCAATACATTTATCTGTCATGAAATCGATGTTTAACCGAACAAACGTGTGGTTCTTGCTGTGTCATTGTCATTTGCCATCACAGGGAAGTAGTGGCCAATTTTCTGTGCCGATTGCATGTGTTCTGATCATCGCTTCCATTGCAGTGGTGGGTGTTGCTGTCTACTTTAGTAAGTTACAGTTTTGCTAAATACGATTTTTGTGGCCATTGTAAAAACTGTTATGTTACTATGCACAATATATAAAAGTATCGATGCATACATATAATATATATTTCAATGTGGCAATTGCTAACCTGCTTTGTATTTGTTATTGCATGTATTTATATCTGTGTTATTACTGAAAAGTGTATGAACAAGTGACTTATTCGTTTGGCGACGTGAACATTTAACGCATTACCCAACATTTTCCATATTTTTTGTGCAGTGCTGAACCTATAATATTTTTGTTTCTCTTTTGATTCTCATTCTCATACGTCTCATCAGTAAAGAGATCGGGAAAATTCAGCAAATCTTCCCAGATGTAAGTAACGGATTGTTTAAAATGAACACATTAGGTAATGAATTTTGGGTTGATTTAAAGTTGAAGAATTCCAATTCATGTTAGTATCTAGTTATTTATAAGTTAATGCAGTAGCAAGCATTGTTATATTAGTGGGTTAGGGTTATCTTATCAGCACGTTAGTTACATGAACACCATTAGTAAACATAAACTCCATTAGTCAACTAGACATGTGCATTTTCTGAAGAATATGTGTGTGGTTGCATGCCAACTCATCGTGTATGCAATATTCTATATTCAATGTTCCACCATTCTAATACCAGTTAGGCTAATGAGTGAGCATGGTAAGTGTCAAGTTCCTGGGCCGCATTATAGGTTTGAGCACGACTTATAGCGCCCCCTGTGGTCACAGTGGTACCAAACATTTTGGAGACCTCTAAACTAATTATTTCTAGACCATTTACAATCCATTAATTAACTGTGATTTAATTGTTAGTAAATGCTTATTATTGCATTTACTTATGTAAATAATGGGTGATGCATGTATTATTGTAAAGGGTTATCAAAACTTGAACAGAAGGAAGAAACATTGCTTGATTGCTTTCTTCATATTAGTGCCGCCTACATTTTAACGCTGTGGTTTCGGGTTAGGTGCTAAATGTCATTCGTATGCGAACCCCTGACTCATGCTCACACTGAAAATAATTTTCAGCGCATATACCACATGCTGTACACCTCACATTTACAGATCTGCCTGGCATTTGTACATTCTGAGGAACTATGTATGTTGACTTCACAAGTATTGGTCGATGTGGTTTTTGGTGAACGACATTTACAAGACGCTGCACGGCAAACGATGGAAAGGTTGTGCTTAAATGTCATACTTCTGAACCATTAGGGCAGATATCTCTATGACTACGAGTGATTCATGCATATGTCGCACTTCGCATTATCACGTTATTGTACGAAATCCACAGTCCAAGCTTTACTTTTGTACTTCAAGCAAACAGCACGCAAAAAAGACCAAATGAAAACTAAACTGTGAACTCTTTCTAACACACTGTTCTCCCCTCTCGTCTGCCTCCACTGCTTTTAGAAACTCGCTGTCTGGTCCTGAACCTACCAACAGAGAGGAGAACATCTACCAGATGGATGAAGTCAACCCCTATCAGACCTTTCAATGACATTTTGTGTGATTTGATACATAATCCGTAGGTTATTAATATAGTCATTGCTATGCTGTCCAATCTGTATGAACCTGTATCCGTGTGATTCTTTTGTACAGTCTGCTCAGCTGTGTCTGAAATATCATCAAAATCGGTCGTAACCTTGTTTATATAATATCCAAATAATAATGTGTGTAATTTTTTATAATTATGCCCTACAACTTTGAGTTGGTGTGCCTTTAACTTCTGGTACTGTGGTGCCTCACCCCGAATAAAGTTGAGAATCGCTGCCGGGGGGGGGGGACACTGACACAAAACAGTCAAGGCGGATGTCAGTCCTAAGTCTAAGGACTGTGCTAGATATGTCTACCCAGAGATCACACATTTTGAAACGTTGCACCTAAATGTGTCATGCAACCAGACAAGATGTATAAAACCGTCATTGTATCTTAACACAAAAGCTACATTTAGCAAGATAAAAAATAGTTTTAACATTTAAAGATATTTTAGATATTTAGATACATAGATATGTTTTATATGTATTTATATTTAACCTTTTGTTTTCAAACTGAGACGCAAACATGTGTTCTAATAATGAAAGCAAGTTTATTTTGAAGGGCCAGGAAAATGCTTAAAAAGTGATTTTTGTTGGGACTGTTTTTTTATTAATATCACTCTTGCCAGCTGACTCATATAGTATGCTTACAACAACAACGTTCCCTATTTTCATACCGTCACACCATCAAGTGAATTGATCCAATATGAAGATGAACATAGGAGATGCAGTATCAAAGGCAATGATAAATACAATTCCAAAGGAATAATCAACGTTAAAACAACATTTATATTTCATATTAATGTATAACTAGTCAAAATTAGCATATGTAAAAAATAAAAAGGTAAAAAGTCTGAGATTACCAGGTAAAACCGTGTGTAGCACTGTGTCCTCACAGCCGGACAGATTTTTGTTGTTGAACTGACTCTCAGCTACTTCTCAACTATGACCCACCCTGACCCAATTCGGACAAAACTAGAAAGAATACAATCTGGTTTCAGCATCACATACAATCTGTATTTGTATGTAATGCATTTCATAATGTTGATTGTGCATATACAAATTAAAAGTTGGCGGATTGTATTAAAATATCAGCATTTATTATCACAACACATAAATTGTGTTGTGAGTGTTATTAATTATTATTATTATTCATGTTTAACCTCTGTTTTCCTTTTATTCCTAGTCTGTTTTACATAGTTTTGAATGATGACTATATGCTCTGTAAGGTGACCTTGGGTGTCTTGAAAGGCGCCTCTAAATTAAATGTATTATTATTATTATTATTATTATAAAGTCATGATCTCTTTGGACGGGAAAAGGGATGCCAAAGAAGATGGCGAGCCATTTGCTAGCAGACGTTGCCATGATATTGTGAACATTGAGTTTTGCATTCATATATTACACTATATCATGGATTCAGCCACTCTTTCATATTGGACTCTGCATATTATTGGTTTTATTCTTCTGCATGTAAACGTACAATACCTTATTGTATGTCATAGTAACTATGCACACACTCCACCATGCAGTGAATTTAAGGACTTTAACTCAATATAAATCAGAGTTAACTTTTGATGTTTATATAATAAAGGTCCTTGTTTCAAATTTGTTTCAATTAAAAGTTGCACTAATATGCATGGCACCATTTCACACATGGATGTGTATGACTCAGAACTATATGTGTGTCTGTAATTGTTTCACATATAATTGGACATAATAGTTAAAGTATGTACCTGTATTTTAATGTGTTTATTTCATAGATTTGCATGCATAGTTTGAAATAAGGTAGGTTGGTAGACAGACAGATAGGCCATCCAATCAGACCGGCTTGTAACAGGCCTGCCACTACCACTGCCTTTTTTGTATAAGCATTAGAATTATTGATTGCTGTCACAGTGTAAACATAATTACAGCAATATGACAAGAAATGCTTCGAAAATAAATGTCCTACCCTAGCTTTAATATTTTGGTTCTTAAGTTGTTTTTCAAATATATGAGTGACAGTAAAGTCATGACGTTGGTCTCGGATGTTATTGGGTAGGACTTGAAACCATGACTTCACTGGTGATGATGACACCACCTACCGATATTACTAAAGAGACCTGATGTATAGGAAGACGGAGCAGGCAGAAGGTCGGACCATCCCTTAGCCTCCGAGAATATTCACCACTATACGGTCAACTATGTACTCAGAACCATTGTCTGTATGTATTCGGAAGTGATATATATATATTTTTTATTGAACGTCTTTTACAGTGGTTAACATAGGGTCGCTATGAAGATTGTCTTGGAACTAAATTGTTGTCGTTTTATTCGTCCTTTGTAACATTGTCCTTAGGGACCTTACTGTTTTAGCCGCGATGCAGAGTGAAGGATTTTTGAGGGTTAATGTTAGTGGTAGCGTGGAGTATCAGGCTTCGCAGGAGATGATTGTGTTCTGCACAATATCTGTGGTGCTAAGCTGCTCTTTTATCTACGTGAACTGTGTTCTGTTGTACACCTTGAGGAGCAAGCCAGTTTTTTGTGAGACGTCCCGTTACATTCTGTTGTTTAACCTTCTCTTCGCAGATACTGCCTATCTTGTGACAAGTTTGTTACTTTACATACTGGCTGCTTGCAGGTTGAGGCTGAAATTGTATGTTTGTGGTTTGCTTACAAGCATCGGTGTTTTAGAAGACATAATCTCTCCTCTTACTCTAGCAGTGATGTCCCTTGAGAGATATGTGGCTGTGTGCTTTCCTATGAGACATGCAAGCCTTGCCACCGTCAGAAACACAGGAGCAGCCATCGCGCTTGTGTGGACCATCTCTGGGGGAAATGTTTTAATGCGAGTGTTGATACTTATTGGTTGGAAAAATGATTTAGATCTGAATGTGGAAATGAAAGACTTCTGCTCGAAAGAGGCAATGTTCCTGGCACCGATTTCCAGTCAAGTTGATAAAGCATTTTCCATTTTTGTGTTTGCATTTGGGGGATTTGTAACTATTCTTTCCTATGTTGGTGTGACATTGGTAGCCAGGTCAGCCTCGACAGAAAAAGCTACTGCCAGCAAGGCCGGAAAAACAGTTTTACTTCACATGATTCAGTTGGTGCTGATTCTTATCGCTACTATCTACTCTAGCATCCTCCTTAGCTTTGCAAGAACAGTGGATAGAACAACTCTGATCCGTCTCTACAACAGTTTTTATGTGTGTTTGAATATATTTCCCAGGTGTCTCAGTGCTCTTATCTATGGGCTCAGAGACAAAACCATCAGACCTGTCCTCTTGAAAAGACTCTGTGGTCAACTTAAATGCTTGGCTCCTACATAACTGTAGATGTCCAAACATGGATTTAGTCAGTGTCTTGTTCCTTGAAATCTAAACTTTTTTTTGAAAGTCATAATTTATTTGAAAAGTTGTCAAATAATAATTTCGCTAAAGAGTCATATGGTTGAAAGTCTGTATCATGGAAGTTATGCAAACACCTAGGGTTATCCAAAAGCATATAAGAATGTCATTGGTTTAAAAACTTGCAGTAAATTGTTGTTTTGTGACACGAAAAGATTGATAAAATAAAAATGTGTTCAGAAAGGTCTAAATGTTCTAACTGTAACACATATAATAATAAGTGCTGTTAAAATTAGCGTGCTTTTAACCCTATAACGCAATCTTATTTTAATTTGATAACCCTAACCCTACAATTGAAGTAAGTGACAGGCTGCTTACAATTCCCAAATCTGTGGTGCTACTTATTTGAATTGAACTACACTTGTATTACCTGTTGGTTTACAATTCTACTAAGTAACTGCCTGTTTGCAATTCCCTAATCGGTGGTGTTCTGTAAATTTGATATTCAACCCACACTGAGTGACTGAGTCAATATATCACCCTTAAGATCACTTGGTGTAGTTTTTCTACATTTAGAAGCACATTTGGTATGATGATAATGTGTCATTCCATTTGATAATCTCATTTAACTTCAATTGGATTGGATTTAAAAAAAAAAGTGATTAATCGTAAATTAACTCACCAATATTATGTGATTAAACTTTTTAATCGTTTGACAGCCCTAGTAACAATATATATTTATATATTATTTATAATAATATATATTATATATATATTATAATATCTATTTATAATATAAATGGTTTATGACCGTTCAACTATGG
The DNA here is from genome assembly GCF_031168955.1 of Gadus macrocephalus. Classification (NCBI taxonomy): domain Eukaryota; kingdom Metazoa; phylum Chordata; class Actinopteri; order Gadiformes; family Gadidae; genus Gadus; species Gadus macrocephalus. The sequence goes on from NC_082388.1 coordinate 23,115,986, forward strand.
TTTAATTTCATCTGTTATCTGTTTTCAATCATTTTATTTTGTTTTTACCACTACACTAATGTAAATAGAGACATATACACAATTATTCTGTGCATCTCTTTTAACGTAATTATACGTTTTTCTGGATGGCCACTTTTTAAAGTACACTGTTTTACTTTGTATATAGTTCTGTTGTAATATATATTTGTAATCATCTTCAATAAAATTTGTTTATAAAGCAGAGATATTTATTTATTTAATCTGCGGTAGGTAGTCGCAGCTTTCGTGTTTGGACGATTGTCATTATATTACGAACTTAAACCAACCCCTTTTGTAGGCTAACATATTATTAGTATTTATTATTATATTATGTGATAACAGGTTATTCATTAACTGGTAGGTGAATCCATCGATGTAGAATAATATTTGATGGGCTGTAAAAAATGGGCACCGTTATCTAAGAAACTTAATCATCTAGACAGAATTGCACAGCAGTAAGCTTATGAGAACTGAGAAGCTTGTTGTGATCAGCAGTATCCAAATGGATCGTCTTTAAATATTATAAAGACAGAGCAAAGAGACTGTTTACAAGAAGGGCCAGGGCCAAATCTATTTCCTGTGGAGGCTCTGGTCATTCAATGTTATTTATTATTCTACTATAAACAAAGTTGAGCTGTTTCAGTTATTCTACAATTAGATGTAGTGCTAGGTATATCTTTTTTTAAATATTGTAACATTATTTTCTGACTTTTTATTGTCTCCTTGTGCCACTGCTGGTAACCCAACTCCCTCCAGGATTTATTAATGTTTATTATATCTTCAAGTTACAATGTGTAGGATTGAAGGGTAAAGGCCAATTTCCACCGGAATCGGCACAGAAGCGCCATGGCAGCAAAACGGCTGTGTTCCGTACTGCAATCCCCACTGGAAGCGGCACGGACACGTTCCGACAGATTATGCACAGGCTCAAGACGTGCATAATTATAATAAGTATTCATACAATATTATTCACGAGTTATATTCAAACCATATATATTATAATATACATTATAATATATATATATATATATACATAGGCCTACCTTGTAATCAACCATACACATAACCCATTAAATACGGTAGACCTATGATTTCTAGATGTCATGGCAACGTCCACTCGCGACACTGGACTTGCGAGGCATCGACGCGGATTTTCATTTCTTCTTTGCCACTGATTAGCTATTGATACCATACCAAAGATAGACTGCATAATATATAAATACCCTGTGAATTGCATAGGGATCGATGTGAGCTCATGAATATTCATGCACAAAGGCAAACTGATTGGCTGTAGTTGTGTTCTGAGACACGGCAGCGAACCGGCAACTTTCAGAAATAGAAGAGGCAAGTATCGTAAACGAAGTGCCGGTTTGGGGACGGTTCCGTGCCGTGCCGGTGCCGTATCCAGTGGAATAGCCTACGTTGACTTTAATGGTTTCTATTATTTTCGGCGAGCGATTCGCTGCCGTGCCGCTTCCGTGCCGCTTCCAGTGGAAATTGGCCTTTAGGGTTAAAAAAACAACACGGAAAAATAGTGTTCCCTACACTCAAACTGCAACTGTGTGACGTAGACTAGCATAGCTCAGCTTGCTGTTTTTTTAGGAGTGTTGATAGTACGTTTATTTTGAATAAAGGCCTCGTTCACACTGCGGGCCCTATTTTAACGGTCTGAAACGCAAGTGAGAAGCGCTAAACGGAAGTAGCTTTGTGGGCAGGGCTCTGCCGCTGTTGCTATTATACCACGGATAAATTACTCTTGCGCCCGACGCAAATCTAAAAAGGGTTGCCCTGAAGTAGCCTGATTACCAATGTGTGGTTTGGGCGTAACGTGCAATAAACCACTGAGAGTGCCATCTCCCATCCCCTTTAGGAGCCATGAGTGCATTTGAACCTGAAGAGTTGATATTTTAACAGCACATTAACAGTCTCCGATGAGACAGATGCATGACCACCGAATTTCAAACTTCAAATGGCTCAGTTTATGGCCAAATGATATGCCCTAATTCACACATGGAATAGCGTTTTCTTCTACAACTTCCGAAATATTGAGTCGTCATGCAAATTGCCTAATATGCATGTGTCCCCCCGTTAATGTACATTGCCATGGACTGTATTATGTGTTACGTGTTTAGTTTGCGTGTGTTTAAACAGATGGATACACACACGCGCGCCTGCATTTATTCATTCTTTTTAACTCCCACTCGCGGTAAAACAATGTTTTCTCGCGATCAAAAACTCATCAATCCTAAAAGTTATGGGCTTGTACACGATGTCTGTGTAAAGAAAATATGTGTTTGCTGTACGGTGTTTGCAGATGCATTGATTTAAATAAAACGTATCACCGCTTTATCAGCTGTTCTTTCCCAAATTTACCCTAAACGAGATTTTGTTTTGGAAGGCTGGGATATAGCCTACTTTGCTCGAGTTTATCATTGTTATTATAATTATTTTAACACATGGCATAGCCTACTACAGTTTTCATTCATGCAGCCCCTATGGGCAATTTTTTTTGCAGTTGCGACCTGCCATGGCACGTCAAAATAGCAACACCAACTGCGCTATCCACTAGTGCACTTGTCGGTCAGTTGCGCAGCTGCTTTTTCGATCTGGATGATAGCACCATGCATGTATCATTTGCGCCAGAACACACCTCTGCTTTTCGCCGACACACCTCTCAGGGCGCAAGTTTAGTGGCGCAGGTTTGCCGTGGGGGAATATCGGCTTTATGCCGGGTGCAAACTAGCAAAGATACATGCGTTGGTGTAGAAAGTCAATTGCACTGAATGCAAGATAGGGCCCTGCAAGTCAATGTGGTCCAAATCCGATGTGTGCACAAGACATCACATTTGATCTTTTCAAGGTGAGCATTTAGGTTTGCAGTGCGATGAAACACAAGAGAGAGGTACTGGCTGGCCAATTTATGAGTAATAGGATGTGATTTTATTGATAACATTATTTAAATAACTATTGATAAGCATTGACTACAGATATGTCTGCCTACCTCCAAGCATCGGTCAAGACACACACCCCAGCTCGATCCCTCCGCTCAACTACCTCAGCTGGACGTCTGGTAGGCTACCGCCACCGCTAAGAGCAAGCAAAGGTCGACCAACAAAGTCACAACTCTTCTGTTTTGGGACCTCAGTGGTGGAACGAGCTCCCTGCCGACGTCAGGATCACAGAGTCGCTCACCAGCTTCCCCAAAAGACGCAAAACTCACTTGTTCAGAGTTCACCTCGACTCTGCATAGCTACCCGGTCCCTTCCGGCCACCATTGTATGTTGTACGTCCTGCCACTTAATGTACGCACTTATTGCACGCACCTAATCTACATTGCACTTATTCATAGAACTTAATTGTGTAGCATCTGCAGTAGCTGCTATGACTGCTGTACACGGGGATTGGGTTAGCCTAGCGATTGTTACTTGCACTTGGTTCTATGAACATCTTTACTGTACCGACAGTGATAGATTGTTTCACTTCTTATGACAAATGTACTTATTATAAGTCGCTTTGGATAAAAGCGTCTGCTAAATACCCTAAATGTAATTGTAAATGTAAATATGTGCTGCATGGTTACTTTAAGCTACGAGTTAGTTTACATTTTTTGCAACTTTAGTCTGTTAAAACTGAACTTACACTACTATAAACAAAGTTCAAGTTGTTGAGTAGGCCTACTACTGTAGTTACTTCTGTTGGTTGATAACTGGTCCATTTCCCTATCCACAGGAACCACATATAATTGTCAACATCATCATCAACATGTGGGCCAATTACTAAGTCAAAACATGAGTGAACTCCTTGGTAAGCATTTTAATATTTAATGTGTCCAAATGAGCTGGCAGGGGACTGGTTTAAAGAACACACCATTAGCTCAGAGGACAAAGAACTTCCTCCATTCTGATGGATCCCTAATGGATTGTAACTCGCCAGGGTATTAGCAATCCCAAGAGCATCAGCTACACTTTAGGTTGAAACAACCCTTTGTTTTATTCGTTTTTTCTTTACAGACCACCATCTCACAACGGCACAAAGGTATACATTTGTGAGTAATAAAAATCAATCACAAATGTAATGTATCAGTTGTAGCCTATGTTCAGAAGATTAATATATTGAACATATGAGTATTTGAGAGGAACAGTCCACCTTACTCATTCAATGCTCTACTTTAAGTCAGAAATAGAGTTACTGGCTCTTCATTGCCATTTTGTTTCAATCTTCTTGGTATGTCTATGAACTTTAACCCTTTGTCAGTGTTACTCTACGGTTACTTATTATGTCCAGCCAGACCCCTTGCAGCTGGTCTGACACTTCTTGTGTGTCTGTCCATCTCGCCCATGAAATTTGCAGGCCCTGCAGCAAAACAATAGCCTGGCACCGCCCACCTACCTACTTCCGCTCAATTTTCATTTCACTTCAGTACTAGGTCTGGGTCTGCTCCATCTCATTGCTTGAGTCGGCCCTCTTGTGGCGTAACCACTCTTCCTCTCGTTGTCTTCAAGACTCCAGGGCGTATGAGGGCTTCATCGGGCAGGGGGTGTTGCAGCAGCTTGACAGAGTCTGAGTTGCTTGATTTTCCCATCGAGGCGAAGGCCCCACAATGGAGAGCTGTTCGCTTGTTTTGACCGCTTGGCCGTCCACCTGCTGTGGGGTTACTTGTCACTGCAGATCCTTGACTGTCCGTGTACCCCGTGATATGAGGGTACCCATGATTTGGTCGGACTCAGGGTTTGGGCGCATCACCGGCTGGAGCACCTACTGCCAGTCACACTGTCTCGTGACTGCTGGTTATGCCTGAACGATATGGGGAAATAATGATTCATTATTTCGACCAATATTGCGATGCGATTTATCATGTTTTTTATATATTTTTTTGCTTATGTTCTGTATGATTCACTAAACAAGCAATAAATCATTCTATAGTATGACCAACACAAAATTGGAAACAGTCAAAATATAAACTGCTCTTTCTATGTGTTGAGATGAATTGATACATGAATTGATATGACATCTTTATTTAGCTATTGAATTGGAAAAGAAAAATAAATAAGGATCTTACTGATCTCCAGTCACTAACAGCAACAAATAAAAAAAAAATAAAAAAAATGCAGCCTTTGCGATTTGCAAATCGCGTTCTACTACATCGCGACGTCGGTTTGAATTTGATTAGCCTTACTGCTGGTGCCCCCGCCGCTTCTGAGCCTCTGTGCCTGGCTGACCGCCCTGACCTGTCGTCTATGATTGTGCCATAGATCTCCTACCTGGATCCCCTCTTGCCCAGCTACACGCTCTACCATTTCTTCTTCACTATATAGAAGATGACAAATCGATTCTTCTCCCCATCTCCCGCTGAGCACGTGCAACAGTTCATCTGTCTCACCTCGTGCCCATGCGTCAAACACACGCCAAGACCTTCTGCGGGAAACTTTCTGGCGGCCCACAATGAATGCGGACACTCGCTCATGCCTTGCTGCCTGTTTCGAACCTGCGCACAGAACAAGACATCCACCCGATCCCGTTGCGACCTTCTCCACCCCTTGCCAAGCCCCAGTCGGCCTTGGTCTGACATCTCTCTGAGGTTGTCCAGTCGAGGCCCCGAGTTCATCTCTCAGCTGTGGCGATCGTTCTGCCACAGTTAAATAAAGATGTTCTGATATCAATTCCTGCATCAGTTCATCTCAACACATAGGCCTGGCCTAAAGGAAAGAGCAGTTTACATATTGACTGCTTCCAGTTTTGTGTTTGGCATAATATAGAAAGAGCTTGTTTAGTGAATAATACATAACAAAACTTAAAAAAAACAACGCATAAATCGCAATCGCAATATTGCTCGAAATAATCGCAATTATGTTATTTCCCCAAATCGTTCAGCCCAACTTTGGACCCACCTTCAGTCTTTCAACTGATTACCATCCACAAAAATAACAGTTGAAATTAACAACAGACCATTGAATTTTATATTTCTAGGTTGAATTATTCCCTTAATTGTTTTGCCTTTTGTGATTGAAGAGAATTTGTGTAAAAGAGTACTACATTTGCAAAGAATAACATTGACATCTTCATGTATTAAAAAACCTTATATATCTTGGATTTTACAATAAATAACTGCCACTCTCAAAGATCCCTTCTGTTTAGATTGAGATCCCTCATAAAACTACATTTAAAAATGGCTTGTAACTGTGTGCGACAGCTACGTTAATTTCCTTTCCCTTGGTGTTACGCCCCACCTCTAGTTGGTCCTACTGCGGCTAACAACGAGCCACCCTTTGTTAAGGGGTTGAGGGTGCAGGCAGGCAGGTAGGACCCAGATGCAGACGGTTTAGCGAGAACAGCACTTTATTTATGCCTAAAGGCTAAGGCAAGGAACCAGGGAACTCGGGTGACAACAGGGAACAGGGAACACGCAGGACGAACAACCACAATGACAGCACAAGGAACAAAGGAAAGACAAGGGCTTAAGTAACAAACACAACGAGGAACAGCTGAGACACATTAGGGGAGGGAACAGTAATCAACACAGGAGGGAAACACACCAAAATGACACCAAATATCAAAGGACACCTTTTACAAAAACCCAACCAGTGGGATTTATTTACATAAACATATGAAAAGGACACAACATTAAGATATACAGCAAAGTCCAAAACATAAAGACAAGACAAATCCCAGAGAGGTGGCACGACCAGCCAGCAGTCCCATGACCAAAAGCATCCCCATGGGAAGGGGAATCTGTCGCTTCTAAGGCCACGTTTATGCGTAGCAGGGTATTTATAGAAACAAATATTTCCCCCCCTCCGTTTTCAAAAATAACATTGTGCACACAGCATCGTTTTCAAAAAAGTTGTTGTTTACATCAGAACGCATAAATACGCCGTCGAGCGCCATTATAACTATGCCAAACGTATGGGCGGCAGTGTAGTAGAGCTTAGATCGGGCCCAGAAACTCAAGCCCGAGCCCGATTTCAACCCGACTTTTTTTTTTTTAAACATATGTAACTTTGTACACATTTGTTACTAGGCCTACTCTGCTAAATATATATGTAAGGGATAATGTATAGAACGCCGGTCATTATCGGGAAAATAAGCCCCGACAGGGCGAACAGTACACCGACCGACGCGCAGCGAAGGTGTCTTGCTTTGCCCTGAAGGGGCTTATTTAAGACAATGACCGGCGACGTTCTATACATTATCCCGCTTATCACACGGCTACTTGCCAAAACGAAAAAATAACTTCACATGGTGTGTCTTTTTACAATTTATTCGTTACCAGCATTCTCAGTGTTGATCAGCAGAGAAATAATTTGTCCGCAAAGACGGTGACGTCGCTTAGCAACGGAAGACGCTGGGCTTGACAAGTCACCGGACTACTACCCATGCAAGTGAACGGAGCGTTCCACGGCATTGAGAAGACCCGTGTAATAAAGGCCTATAATATTTCTGTTTATGGCATAGATTTCTCCTCAGATTAGGCTAATAAACCAATGATAAAAATTAATAAAAAATTCGTCGATCAAAGGCCCGGGCTCGGGCAGAGAATCTAAACTCTAGTAGGGAGAAGGATAAAGCCATGCAAGCCAATCAGAATCCTCAGAATCAACAACAACGAATAACACGAGCGTCTTCCTGTAACAAACAAACTGTAAACATAGGGCGCTCATATGACGTTAAGCATTTCCTGGCGCATAATGTGACGCTTCAGAACCTAAAACCCTGTTTCTCCCCGTTGACACGACAACACATAACCGGCGTTTTCAGAAATCTCCACTTTGGCCGGAGTTTTTAGAAATTATCGTTTTCTGTGACAAAAACTGCGTTCTCGTGTAAATGAGAGGCCAAACCGCATGGAAATATCTGCGTTTTCCCTTCGTGTAAACGGGGCCTAACTCCGGTCTTGACGAGCGGTCCAGGTGCTCCTAATCAGCTCCACTGATGCAGCACACCTGAGCATGGGCTGAGACATGCCAACAGAACAGGGACAAACACAGAAAGCAAGCCCCCTTCTGAGGCTGAAGTGTGCAAGTTGAACTTGATTGTGCCCCTGCACCACTCAAAGACCAATGCACTGCCACCGCAAGGCCAGTGGGGTGTAGAGGGGCATAACACTTGGATTATTGTTTGCTGTCATAAAATAATAATAAATGTCTACCCTAGCTTTAATATTTCTGTGCCTAAAAATGTGATTAACAGTGGCTTGTGAAGGTGGGATCACATGTTGATGTTAGCGTGACATCATCCCCAGTGTAGGCATTGTCGCCATGCCTACACTGGTGATGATGTTGAATGATGACATCACCTGCTGGTAAGAGAAAAGAGACCTGATAGATAGGAAAACTTAAACAGCAAATGGTCAAACCATCCCTGGCCTGCCGAGAATATCCAGCACTATACGGTCCACATGTCTGTCTTTTATGTGCTTAACATAGAGTGATTATTGGATTGTCTGGGGACCATATGGTCATTTTAGTAGTCCTTTGTAACATTGTCCTTAATGACCTTACATTTTTTAGCTGCAATGCAGAGTGCAGGACATTTGAGAGTTAATGTTAGTGGTAGCGTGGTGTATCAAGCCTCACAGGAGATGATTGTGTTCTGCACATTATCTGTGGTGCTATGCTGCTCTTTTATCTACGTGAACTGTGTTCTGTTGTACACCTTGAGGAGCAAGCCAGTTTTTTGTGAGACGTCCCGTTACATTCTGTTGTTTAACCTTCTCTTCGCAGATACTGCCTATCTTGTGACAAGTTTGTTATTCTACATACTAGCTGTTTGCAGGCTGAGGCTAAAATTGTATGTTTGTGGTTTGCTTACAAGCATCAGTGTTTTAGAAGACATCATCTCTCCACTTACTCTGATAGTGATGTCCATTGAGAGATATGTGGCTGTGTGCTTTCCTATGAGACATACAGACCTTGCCACCGTCAGAAACACAGGAGCAGCCATCTCTGTTGTGTGGACCATCTCTGGTGGCAATGTTCTAATGCGAGGGTTAATTCTTGTTGATTGGAAAAGTAATTTTGATCCAAAAGCGGAAATGGAAGACTTCTGCTCGAAAGAGGCAATGTTCCTGGCACCGATGTCCAGTGTAGTTGATAAAGCATTTTGCGCTTTTGTGTTTGCATTTGGGGGACTTGTAACTATTCTTTCCTATGTTGGTGTGACGTTGGTAGCCAGGTCAGCTTCAACCGACAAAGCATCTGCCAGCAAGGCTGGAAAAACAGTTATACTTCATATGATTCAGTTGGTTGTGATTCTCATCGCTACCATCTACTCTAGCCTTCTCGTGAGCCTTGCTAGAATAGTGGACAGAACCACTTTGATTCGTCTCTACAACAGTTTTTTTGTGTGTTTGAATCTATTTCCCAGGTGTCTCAGTGCTCTTATCTATGGGCTCAGAGACAAATCCATCAGACCTCTCCTTTTGAAAAGGCTCTGTGGTAATATCAAATGCTTGGCCCCCAAATCTGTGGATGAGCAAACAAGGATTAAGGATTGTCCTGTCCCATGAAATGTACAAAGAAAACTAAATGATAGATATGTGAAAAGATTAATATTTTTTGAAAGTCATTTATGTTTTTAAAAAAATATTTTTCTCTGGAGATAATTATTTTTTAGCAAGCTGCACTTGTTTTGGATTCAGGTCAGTTTACAGGTGACCTCTTCGCACTCACAAGCTATTATACCCCTCTGACTCTTAAAACATTAATTAAGGAAATAAGTAAACACATTTGCTAAAGTGACATATGGTCAAAAGATGGTGTCATGGACGTTATGCAAACACATAGGGATTTCCCTAAGCATTGCAGAATGTCTTTGGTTTAAAACTTGAGCTAAAGTGTTATGTTGTGGGACAGAAATATTGATTTGAAATGAGAATGTGATTTGAAAGTGCTAAATGTTTTTACTTTAATATAAATGTATAACTATTAAACTATAGCTATAATATAGTTGGTGGTTTAATGTTATGTTAATTAATATAAATCATTCTATTATGTTTTTAGCTCTACTTTAATGTGAATACAGCGATACAAAAGGTTTCTGTGTATCTCTTTCAATGTAAATATCTGTTTATGTTTATTGCTATATTTTCATGTGGATGTTTTCTATAGGTTTATAGTTATATTGTTATTTAAATTTGTAGTTATCTTCAATAAATGTTGATATATCAGAGCAGTTATTAATTGAACACACTTTAAAGCTGCACTAGGTAGTCTTTGCATTCTTAAGTTAGGATTGTCATTCCCTCATGAACTGAAACCAATATAAATTGTAGTAGGCTAATAGGTCATAAGTATCTATGTATAACTGCTTGTTGAATCAATGGATGTATGGAACCTGGTACGAGTAAGTATTGTGGCGACCCGGCCCCAGGAATGTCTCTCTCTCACGCCGAAATCAACACACGCCAAGACCCGTTCAAAGCCCGGGAGGGCGTTTATTCATTAAATAATGGGGGAAAAACCTGCAGGGTCGGTGGCCAACATGGGAAAACCAAAAATCATACGCGTGACTCCACGGTGGAGGCAGGGGAATTGTCGCTCCAGCCGGGCCGGTCTCGTCCCTGGAGTGGGGGGTCAATCCCGCCGGTGATGCCGTCCCGGTGATGCGTGCCGTGTCGGCGCGCGTCGTCCTGGCGTGCGGGTCCTCTCGTGGCCGCTGGGGAAAGTCTCTTAAATCCAAGAGTCCTCCTGTCCGTAGCGGGTCCTGGAGGTATTCGGCTCCGCATGGACTCCCGGACTCCCTCCATGGGAGAACAACAAATGGCCTTTTAAAGGGTACCTCTGCCGCAGGTGTTCTCCATTGCGTTGATTGAGGTTACGCAAGGGCTGCTCTCTGGCTCCGGCTGGTGGATATCGGCGGTACACGCCATCCACCACCTCTCCCTCTGGCCGCCTGGCGTGGGGGTTTGGGGCCGGGTTGCCACAGTATCCTTTGTAGCATGACAATACTACCTCCTCATTAAGGGTTAGTTTGACCAAATCTATAACCCCCCGAACAGTAACAATTGCTCATAAACTCAAAACATACCGATAAACATATTAGTTAATATCCATGATGCAAAATTTTAGCTGAAACCTCGGGGTCACTTAGCCTGGTCCTACCAGACCATCGTACTTCATTTCATTTGTACAGAAGGTCTGGAACTGCCCAATTGACAAACATTCACTCACTTGGAGGTGGGTGTCTGTTGAAGTTTTAAAATGATTGGATCTGCCCAAAAGGTATATATTTTTATGTACTTTTTATGTAATTTTAACCTCCCCTGGAACCTGTAACAGGATTGTTGATATAATGTGCAGGTTTAACATACAGAGACACTTGTGTAGCCGGTGTAGCCTCGGGTACTTTTCAAGCTTGTTTACATTACCGTCTGTGTATCCCTAAACCTTCCCCCGCCTCCTTACATACAGGTTCCTACGTAAGTCACTACATCTCCCCCTTTTAGTGAAGTACCAGCATTTATTTTGTTTACTTTGAATATTATTAATTAACAGTAAACATACTCTCCAGTATAACATATATCTTCATCACTATAAACATTTATTTTCAACACTATAAACCTCTGAGACAAACCCACTTGTGTGGCATTACATCCTTTACCCAAAACCAAGTTCACAGAACATATAATTATAATTATCATTCTGTTAGCTCCTGATACCCCGGAGCTGTGCAGGGATTATGCAGGGGGGGGGGGGGGGGGGGGGGGCCTACGGACTTCAGTGTTTTTTTTTATTCCGTCTGTGCACGGCACATTCTCAACGAGCAGGTGTGCGCCTGCAGCCAGAGGGGGCGCCAAAATACCAATTCCCCACACAATGTTATGTACCTCATTGAAAAGCGCTACGCAGCGCGTTTTATTTTTTTACTGCTCGTGGCGCCCCCCATGTGATTTGCCGCCCCCCACAAATATGGCGCCCTGGGCGGCTGCCTGGTTCGCCCGTACCTAAAACCGCCACTGCCTGTAAGCCATGAGTGCCTTGTGTGGATCCTCTCCCTTTGCCAGGAGAGATTTCCCCGGCCGCACAGCTCTTTCAGCTTCCCCGTTGCTCCGCGGATAGCGGGGACTGCTGGTCACGTGGCTGAAGTCGTACTCCCTGGCGAAGTCTGCAAACTCAGTTGCAGAGAACTGGGGGCCGTTGTCGATGACAACAGTCTCCGGGACTCCATGGCGTGCGAATATGGGCTTCAACTTATCCTTTAAAGTAGTGGAGGTAGTGGAGGTGAGGTCAGCTACTTCAATGTAGCAATAGAAATATTCAATTACCACAAGGTACATTGCGCTCTTCCACTGAACAATATCTGCTGCAACGCGCTGCCATGGTCTAGCAGGTAATGGCGTCATCAGCAGTGGTTCTGGTGCGTTCTGCACTTCCTTTGCACATATCACAGTTTTCCACTTTCTGTTTTATGTGTTTGGTCAGACCCGGCCACCATACAGACTGCTGTGCCCTGGCAATACATTTTGTCATTCCTTGGTGACAATCATGAATCTTGTTGAGCATCTCCTCTTGCATAGTAACGGGGATGACAAGACTTTTGCCCTTCATTAGTAGACCGTCTGCTACGTTTCCCACTATGTTGTTGATGTACAACCTGACATCTGTCTCCAGGTGCATTTCCTCCTCTGTAGGCAGGGTTTGGATAGCAGCCCTGGAAAGTGCGTCTGCTGTGACAATATTTTTCCCCGGCGTGCGTTCAATCCTGTACGTGAAGTGGAGTAGTCGCAGTCTGAATCTCAGAACGCGTGGGGGAGCAAATCGTTAAGGGCTCTGCTGCTCAGTAGGGAGATGAGGGGTTTGTGGTATGTCTGTATGAGAAAGACCATCTCATCTAGATATGGTGTGAATCACACACAGGTCAGTGCCAGCGCTTCAATCTTGGCGTATCAAAGCTCTGCTTCTCTCATGCTGCGTGAGATGAAGGCAACTGGACGCCAGTTCCCTGATGGTTGCTTCTGAGACAAAACCCCTCCGAGCATCTGCTGCAACTTTTGTGTCTCTGTTCGGGCAGTACTGGGCTAGGACAGCGGGTGAGCTCAATTCTCGACGCAGCTCCTCGAATGCCGGTTGCTGTACACTCCCCCAGGCCAAGTCATTGTCTGCTTTGTGCAGGTCTCTTATCGGCTGTGTGAGCTCAGCGATACGGGGCGAAAACCTTCTGACATCAGCAACATCTTTAGGTGTGGGCATTTCTGTGATTGCCTTGATTTTACTTGGGTCTGCTTCCATGCTCAGTGCGCTGACAACGTGATGCAGGATTGTGAACCGATCCACAGCAAACTAGCATTTGTCGTTGTTGAGTGTCAACCCCTCCTTCTGGAGTTGCCCCAACACTTAGTGCAGCCTGTGGTCGTCTTGTTCACGAGATGTCCCAAAGACGAGAATGTCATCTTCATGACAGACAATCCCTTCTAGTCCTGCCAGCACCTGTGTCAGCCGCCTTTGGAAGTGCTCCGGTGCTGATGAGATCCCAAAAGGCAATCTTTTGAAACAGTACCTTCCAAAAGGTGTAATAAATGTGGTTAGTCGGACTGAGTCTGGGTGCAGGGGTACCTGCCAGAATCCTGCAGTTGCATCAAGTTCTGTAAACACTGGTGCTCCTGAAAACTTCCCCATGCAATCACTCCCATTTCTTTCCATTCATTGGATTCCTTTTAAACTTTGCCATAGTGGTACCCGACGTGGCAGTGACAGGGCTTGGCTCCCTCCTTCAGCTTAATTATGAACCCTTCCAGGCGTCCCAAACCTGTAAAAACGTTAGGGTACTGGCTCCTGAAGTCTGCTGACAGCTCCTGAATACCGTCAACTTGTCGCAGCAACTGCAGTGCTTTGATTGCTGGAAGGCCAAGCAGAGATGTGGCTAACCTGTCTATCACAAACACAGGTTGAGTTGTGGTCCGCTCTTTGAATGTTAGGGTGCCATTAAACTGACCTCTCACTTTTAGTGGGTTGTTGCTAGGTCCACATAGTGGAATCGCCGCTCTGGTTAGTATGCCATGCTGTTTTTTCAGAGTAGATTGTCGGCAAAATGGCTGTCACCTCTGCACCAGTGTCCAGTAGGGATGGGCAAAACGATTATTTTCCTGGAATCAGTTCTTTCAGTTCCGTTCACTATCACGATTCGTTCGTTTGATTTGTTTTTCAAGTCAGATTACGCCAATGCTTGTAAGTATTGGGAACGCCAGCCAATTAAGGCTTTTTCACAGCCTGCCCTACCATAAGGGTACTGTCAGCGGAAGAAACGCCAGCCGTAATTGAGCTGCGCCATGCTGCACCAAACCACACCGCGCGGTGGAAACGAGGGGGAATAAAACAGAGATGAAAAAAAGTTTTCAGTCCCGATGCACTCGGAAAACAAAAAAAGTGCATTTCTGTAGCATTGGCCTATACGACGCAGTTCGACTATTTCCATGGTAGGTTAAACAATACTTTATTAAAGCATGCAATTGTGTTTTAGAACTAAATAAAAATAAAACGTGTAAAGTGCTTGCATGATATTGAAGCCTACAGCGATAGTTAGTTAACTTGTGTGGCGGTGCCTTGTCATTTGTTTACCCATGTGCCATGGCAACGCGATTGCTACCTGCTCTAGTACTCTTAATGGCTGAATCTTTGAGAACGTTTTAGACTCAATCAATATAAGTTAGCGGGGAGACGGGGCTCTGTTTGTTTGTATATTTTATCTACATGACCATATATTATTTTTTATGTAAAAAAATTAATAAATCAAAGAATCAGTTATTTTGTTTTGGTAATCGGTTCTCGTCGTTCACCTTCGGGATTCGTTCGTTGTGAACGAATCGTTCGAGACCGTCCAACCCATTCCTAGTGTCCAGCTTAAAGGGGTAGTTCGGAATTTTGGACATAGGGCCTGTGTTAGAGCGTTGAGGGTGCCAGGCAGGCAGGCAGGTAGGACCCAGATGCAGACGGGTAAAGGAAACGGCACTTTATTTCTGCCAAAAGGCTAAGGCAAGGAGCAAGGAGTAAGGAGTAAGGGAACACAGGTAGCCACAGAGAGCACGCAGGACCAACAAACTATAATGACAGCACAAGGAACAAAGGAAAGACAAGGGCTTAAATAACAAACACAACGAGGAACAGCTGAGACACATTAGGGGAGGGAACAGTAATCAACACAGGAGGGAAACACAGGGAAACACACACACACCCTGACAGCCTGATTCCCAAGTGAGCATTTGTATTCTATATCACTGGAGACAGTTTTCAACACATTTCATACAGTCCTTCTAGTTGCAGAGTTCACTCGTGCTAGGCTAGCGCAAGTCAACGGGCAATGCTAGCCTGCTATTAAAAACAGTCTTACCCACTCCACAGTACACCCAAGGTAAATCAATTATAACGACAGACTATAAATCTAAATGTCTGTTAATAATGTTAGAAATAAAACTAACCTTGCATCGCATGAATCATCCGGCGATTCCAGCTTGAGCCCGAAATTCAGCCGTGGTGCAGAGTTACAGCCACTCCGAGCCAGTCGCACAATGAGCTTCCCCCAAATGCACTGTTTTGGTGTATGTAGCTATAATGCAAATGAGGAGGAGCGAGGCTGGTCAAGGTGGAGGGTGGGGGTGTGGCCCTGAGCAGCTTGCAGCCACGGTACAATGCGCTCTGTTTACAGTGGATGTATCGCAATGGCGAGGCGCACACAGCCTTTAGCCGTGTTCTGTAAATATTCTAGAACACACGGGAGTCCTGGAGCTCTATATCTAAATATTATCATATAGCCTACATAGATATCTATATCATATAATATATATTATCACAGCCAAAAGCTGTGTGAGCCGATATTATGAATCTCAAACGGCCGCGTTGGGTTCTCCGACGTTCCTGGTTCTTCCACGTCCACATCAATGTGAAGTAGACTGAACCGCGATAAGGAGGAGAAAGGGATTGCTGCCAGGCAGCGCTAAGGCACCTCCGCATCCGGCGGTGGTCCCTCAGCGGGGCTCAAGCGGGAGACATTCGCCGCCAACAATCCCTTTCTCCTCCATGTCGTGGTTCATGTTCTTGAGGGAGTCAAATCCAAAGTTCCTTCCCCCCAATTCATTCTCAACCTTGGCTGAGATAACCCCCACTACGAGTCTCGTTGTAGAAATACCAGGACGAGAGTCCGACGTGTTATGCGCCATAGTAGAAGTGTACAACACTTGCGTTACAGTCCTGGAGCTCTATATCTAAATAATATCATAAATCATATAATACATATTATCACGGCCAAAAGCTGTGTGCGCCTCCAGACGATATAATGAATCACAAACGACTTTGTCGGGTTCTGCGACGTCTCTGGTTCTTCCACTTTCACATCAATCTGAAGTAGACTGAACTGCACGCTGCCTGCTGCCGGCTGCCCGCTGCCCGCTGCCGGGCGATGGTGCCTCGCGGCAACCGGCGGCATGTCGCAGTTCATGTACTTCAGCGAGTCAAAGCCAAAAAAAAAAGAGGAGGAGAGACTGGGGCCCACCGTCTGGAGCCAGGCCCAGACGGTGGGCTCGTCGGCGAGCGCCTGGTTGCCGGGTTTGCCACGGAGCCCGGCCGAGCACAGCCCGAACAAGCAACGTGGCAAACCCCCCACCCTACTTTGGGCCCACCACCTGCAGGAAGACCCGCTGGGGTGGGGGTCAGGGGTCTCGACGGACCAGAACCATGCGACAGAAGCTGACTTTGGGGACGTGCAACGTCACCTCACTGTGGGGAAAGGAACCGGAGCATGTGAGGGAGGTGGGGCGCGACCAATTAGATCTGGTGAGGCTTACCTCTACGCACAGTCTTAGCTCTGGTACTGTACTCCTGGATGGGGGATGGACTAGGAATTTACGGTATGAACCGTATAGAAAGTACACCGGTGTGATTTGCGCTAGGGTATGGATTTTTGACGATACTGTGTAACCGGTTTTCTTATTTTTTGCGACTAGCGCTAAATAAGCAGTGTCTTAATTACACAATGCGTCCATGCTGCGGTGTCAGCCTGCGGAAGCAACGGACTGTACAACATGCGCCAGAGGAGGGCAGCGACATAATAAACTGAGATATGGCTGAAAGCGCAGCACACGAGGAAGAGGAGCAGTTGGTTAAAAATTCCGGTTCAAGTTCCATTGTATGGACATGTATGGTATGGTTTTAAAAGGTCAGACAAAGAGCAGAAAACTGTGTTCTGCCAAGTGTGCAAGAAGACAGTGGTTGCAAAGGGTGGTAATACCAGTAACCTATTTCTTCACTTAAAACGAATCACACGTTGGAATATGAAGAAAGCCAAATAATGCGTCCTCCGCAAACGTCAGGTGCATCGTCAAGTTGCAGCGGGAAGAAAAAAAGCTGTATCCCTATCGCAGACATCATTCACACAGGCATTTTCCAAAGCTAGTCCTTCCGAAAAAAAAAGCAAAACTATACGGCAAGGTCCGCGGGCAAGTGGAGAAGGAAATCAATCCTATTCAACACTATGCAATGACCACTGACTTGTGTTGAAGTCGTACAATGGAGCCTTACTTTAGTTGAACCATCCACTTCATCAACGACGACTGGAAGTTGTGCAGCAAATGTTTACAGACTTCATATTTCCTCGATGACCACACTGGAGAATTAATAGCCCAAGGCTTGAGGGAATCGCTGGAATCATAGGGACTTAAAGTAGAGTCGCAAGTATGCGTAACCACCGACAATGGCGAAAACGTTGTGAAGGCAGTTAGTCCAGTCATTTTAAGCCAAAATCGGGGTCAACCTAGAACAAATTGCAACAGAAGCAAACAACTGATTTTGTATCCTCAATATGTCCTGAGTAAAGAAAAAAATGCCCAGAAGAATCCCATTAGGGGAAAGTTTCAATAAACACCATAATATAGCTTATTCATAAGCCTATTCATTATTTTCTCACGTGAATACGTTAAAAATATATAAATGAGTAGACTACTTGCATCAAAACAAACAAAAATGTATTAACGTTTTTGGAAAACTCTCCTGCTGTTTCTTGAATCAACTTTAAAGGTCCCATGCAGTGGCGGTTTTAGGCACGGGCGAACCGGGGCGGCATATTTTTGGGGGTGCCAAATCACATGGGGGGCGCCACGAGCAGTACAAAAAAAAACGCGCTGCGTAGCGGTTATCAATGAAGTACGACATAACATTGTGTGGGGAATAGGTATTGGCGCCCCCTCTGGCTGCAGGCGCACACCTGCTCGTTGAGAAGGTGCCGTGCACAGACGGAATGAAATCCCCACTGAAGTCCGTAGGTTCACGATACAACACCACCCCCCGTCCCCCCCCGTCCCCCCGTCAACAATTGCTCCTTCCACCCCCCCCCCGTCAACAATTGCTCCTTCCACCCCCCCCCCCCCCCCCCTCCGCTTGTAGGAAGTCTTGCCCGGGGCGTAACTGGACGTAGAACCGCCACTGGTCCCATGACATGCCAGCAGGTGTGAGTGTGATGTGTATGACGTCAAACATCGAGGTGGACACGCCCACTTGTGATGTCATAAGGGGCAGATTTTCAAAACGGCTTGCTAATCACACTCACAACTGGTGGCATGTCATGGGACCTTTCATTTAATACTATGCTGCTAGATTTTATTGTTTTAAGGGTACACGCAATGAGGCCTAGTGACCATACACGACACATGTGCACTGATGACAATTCTTAAAATACTGTTACTGAAGAAGAGTCACTTACTTTGTTTCAACAAATTTACCATTTTGGTAGTTTCATTTTGTTCTTAGGTTCCTCAAGGGGCGGTAACCCACGGACACCATGGTGTCCCCCGGTGGTCAGGGAAGCCGTCCGACTGAAGAAGGAGGCCTTCCGGGATAAATTATCCTTAGGCAGTTGCAGGGTACCGACAGGCTTGAAGGGCTGCTGTGTCGGAAGCTAAGCAGCGGGTGTGGGAGAAGTTCGGAGAGGCCATGGAGAAGGACATTGGGTCGGCCCTCTATGATGGAGGCAGAGCTCAGGAGGAACTGTGGGAGGTGCTGCTGGAGTATTTATTTAGCGCTTTTTCTGTAACCAGTGGCCACCCAAAGCGCTTTACAATATTGCCTCACAATCACCCATTCATACACAGATTCACACAACGACGGCGGAGTCAGCCATGCAAAGGCGACAGCCAGCTAGTCGGGAGCAGTTAGGCTTAGGTGCCTTGCTCAGGGAGACCTCGACACTCGGAGCCGGGGATTGAACTAGCAACCCTACGGTTACCAGCCAATCCGCCAGTGGTGGTTCTACGGCGAGTTACGCCCTGGGCAAGACTTCCTCCGGGGGGGGACGGGGACTTCAGTGGGGGATTCATTCATGCGGCGCGTTTTTTTTTTTTACTGCTCGTGGCGCGCCCCATGTGATTTGGCGCCCCCCACAAATATGCCCGGGCAACTGCCTGGTTCGCCCGTGCCTGAAACCGCCACTGCAACCCGCTCTACCTCCTGAGCTACTGCCACCCTGTATGGGGTGAGGGGGGCACTCCTCAGAGCCGTCCAATCTCTGTAATACCAAAGCGAGAGCTGTGTCCGCGTTCTTGGCAGCCAGTCAGTTTCGTTCCCGGTGGGTGTTGGCCTCTGCCAGGGCTGCACCTTCTCACCAATCCTGTTTGTGATATTCATGGAATGGTTATCGAGGCGTAGCCGTGGTGGCAGTTCGGTGTTCTGGGGATTTCATCACGGCTTCATGCAGATGATGTTGTCCTGATGGCATCATCGGCCTGTGACCTTCAGCACTCACTGAATCGGCTGGCAGCCGAGTGTGAAGCGGCTGGGATGATGATGACCACCGCTGAATCTGAGGCCATGACTCTTAGCAGGAAACCAGTGGATTTCCTACTCCGGGTAGGAAATGAGTCCTGAGCCCAAGTGAAGGAGTTCAAATATCTCGTCTTGTTCACGAGTGAGGGTACGTGTGAGTGATGGAGCGTGAGATTGGCCGGAGAAACGGAGCAGCGGAGGCGGTATTGCGTTCGCTTTATGGATGATGATCGAAAGAACGAGATTGACGAGATTGATTATATTATAGATAATAAGGAACTGCCACTCTCGATTTTGTCCAACCAGAAATCCCATCTGTTTATACTGAGATCCCTCCAATCAACACATTTGACAAGGGCTTGTAACAGGCCTGTGGCTGCCACCAGCAATTTTGTTGAAAGATACTTTCAACAAGCATAACAAAAAATGCTTCTAAAATAAATGTTCTACCCTAGCTCGGGAAGAAGTCACACAAGTGCACATGACATCATCCCCAGTGTAGGCATTGTCACCATGCCTACAGTGGTGTTGATGTCAAATGATCGCATCACCTGCCGGTCAATGGAAAAGGGACCTGATATATTGGGAGACTTGGCAAGCAAACACTCAGAGCATCCCTGGGTTTACGAGAATAATCACCACTATACTATCCACTCTGTACTCAGAAGAAATGTATGTGGAAGGTATTTATTTTCTTCCTTTTACGTACTTAACATAGAGTGGCTACAGGATTGTTTGGGGACCATTTTGTTGTCGTCTTATTGGTCCTTTGTTACACTGTCCTTAATGACCTTCCGGTATTTAGCTGTGATGCAGAGTGCAGGACATTTAAGGGTCAATGTTAGTGGTAGCGTGGAGTATCAAGCCTCACAGGAGATGATTGTGTTCTGCACTTTATCTGTGGGGATAAGCTGTACTTTTCTCTACATAAACTGTGTTCTGTTGTACATCTTGAGGAGCAAGCCAGTTTTTTGTGAGACTTCCCGTCACATTCTGTTATTTAACCTTCTCTTCGCAGATACTGCCTTTCTTTTGACAAGTTTTTTGCTCTACTTACTTGCTGTTTTCAGGTTGAGGCTGAAATTTGATGTTTGTGGTTTGCTTGTAAGCTTTGGTGTTCTCGTAGACATCGTCTCACCTCTTACTCTGGCAGTGATGTCCCTTGAGAGATATGTGGCTGTGTGCTTTCCTATGAGACATGCAAACCTTGTCACCGGCAGAAACACAGGAGCAGCCATCGCTGTTGTGTGGACCATATCTGGTGGCAATGCTCTAATACGAGGGTTAATACTAGTTGGTTGGAAAAAATATTTTGATTTAAATGTGGAAATGAAAGACTTCTGCTCGAAAGAGGCACTGTTTGTGGCACCGATGTCCAGTGCAATGGATAAAGCATTTTGTGCTGTTGTGTTTGCATTCGGGGGAATGGTAGCTATTCTTTCCTACGTTGGTGTGACGTTGGTAGCCAGGTCAGCCTCAACAGACAAAGCCTCTGCTGGCAAGGCTGGAAAAACTGTTTTACTTCATATGATTCAGTTGGTGCTGATCCTCATCGCTACCATCTACTCTAGTATTCTCCTAAGCCTTGCTAGAATAGTGGACAGAACCACTTTGATTCGTCTCTACAACAGTTTTTTTGTGGTTTTGAATCTATTATCCAGGTGTTTCACTGCTCTTATCTATGGGCTCAGAGACCAAACGATCAGACCTCTCCTCTTGAAAGGGCTCTGTGGTCATCATGAATGCTTGGCCCCCACAAATCTGTTGATGTCAAAACAACCATGTAATCTCAATCACCTTGTCTTCACTTCTTAACCCGTTTTCTTATGTAACCAAATAGTTAGGTGTAGTCAGGTTAATTCCAATTTTCATTAGATCAGCTAATGATGGCCAGATCATGTTACCAAGTCCAAAATCAAATACTTTAAAGAGAACAGCTATTTATCGTGAAACCAATCATCATTGGAATAATTACCCACTGAATATACGTAAATTGAATAGCAAAGTATCTTTTAAGCACCATTTGAGAATGCACTATTTAAATATTTACTACATCACTATAGCATTCATACACTGTATGAATGCTATAGTGATTGTATGACCCATGAATGTATAACTTTTTCTGAATAATATCTGATGATGTTTATAATGATTTACTGCTTTTCGATTATCATTGTTAACTGAATTACGATTTGTGTCCTGTGTATTGCTATGTTTTTTGTCATTCTGTGTGGACCCCAGGAAGACTAGCTTGCCCTACTTTGGTGACAGCTAATGGGGATCCTTTTAAACAATAAATAATAAACCATGAAACCTACAAAAATAAATAGAAACCTTGTCTAGATTCATGAATAGATTTATATTTATTTGAAAAAGGTCTATTTTGCTCTAGAGACAACTGATTTTTAACTAGCTGCACTTGTTTTGGATTCAGGTCAGATCACAGGTGACCCCTCTTGCCCTCACCAGCTAAAGTGCCCCTCTGACTCTTGGTAAACATACATAAAGAAAATACATTTACACTTAGGGCAATTAGCAGACGCTTTTATCCAAAGCGACTTACAATAAGTGCATTTGTCATAAGAAGTGAAACAATATATCGTTGTCGGTACATTAAAGATGTTCGGCCGTGCGGCAGCGGAGAGGGCTGTGCTAGAAGTCAAATTGGAGGCTCTTAAACAAAAGCATGCTATAGAGGCCGAAGAAGCAGAAATGTCTAAGAGACAAGAACATTTGAGGAAACAAAAGGAAATGTTAACCCTCAGATTTGAATTGGATGCTGCTAATGCCAAACTCAATATATTGAGTACAAGTAAAAGCCATATCTCAATAGGAGATGGAATGAACGAGTATTTAAAGAAAACACTCAAAACAAGGAACTTTAAGTCTGACACTCAAAACAAGTGTCAGACTTAAAGCTCATGCTCCTCTACCAGTGCAGCTTCACGCCCTGGCCAGATCAGTCAAAGCATATGTCCTATGCCCAACCTATGCATTCTCATCCACAACCCCTTAACAAGACTTCTTATGAGCCTTTACAACCCTGCGTCCCCTCTAGCCAAACAAGGTCCCCACAATCCACTGAACAAACCCAGGGGCCGCCATCACGGCCTCACTCAAGACGATGCCACACAATTGATGCACCAATGGCTTCTCCTGAACCTCCTATTGGAAACCCACAGGATACTGCTCACCTCTACGGCATTCTACAGAAGCAAAATTATATCACAGCTTCATTGATAAGGCAACAGGACAAATCATTTTTGCCACGAAAAGAGATGAAGGTATTTAGTAATGATCCAATTGAATATCCAATACATCCAATCAGTCTAGAGGGCTGGTTAAAACGTGTCTTTTCTTAGACCCAGACAGAGGCTATGCAAAGGCCAAAGAATTGCTCCACGAGCACTTTGGAAATGAATACCAAATAGCCAGTGCATACACCAAGAAAGCATTGTCGTGGTCCCCCATTAGAGCTGAAGATTCCCAGACACTAAAGTCCTTTGGTCTGGATCTCCGAGGTTGTTTAAATGCCATTAATGAAATAGCCTACATGGACAAATTTAATCTGGCTCCTAATCTGAAATTATTGGTTGGCAAATTGCCTTACAAATTAAGAGAAAGGAGAGCGTGTCGTTTTCATGAATCAACCAATCGCAGAGCCACATTCAAGATCTTAGTAGAGTTCATTGAAAGACAAGTCAAAATCTTGATGGAACTTGACTTTGGTGACACACAAGACCCCTCACCAAGAGCCGTGAGGCCCACACACACACTCAAGCCAAACTGTAAGGCTGACACACTCAAGTGTTGTGAAATCCAAATTCACAGACAAAAGCTTCACAGCCAATGCAGCAACCATTGATGTCAATCCCAATACTCCCCAGCAGAGGAGCAATGCTGCCACAGTCCAACAGAGGCCATTCTGTCTGTTCTGCTCAGGAGAACATCCGCTCAGAAGCTGTTCATGGTTTAAAAAGAAACTTCACACTGACAAGATTTCATTTTTGAAGGAAAGAGAGATTTGCCTTGCATGTCTTGTTACAGGTCATATTAGCATAGACTGCACACCGCGTCTCACCTGCATCATTTGCAATAGGGCGCATCCTACAGCACTGCACATAGGAAAAGTGGAGCAGAACAAAGGAGTGGAAAAGCAGGAAACACCTAAGGAAACAAACAAGGATGGACCTAAAAAGGTGAACACAGGACAGATCTCTCTCAAAGCATGCAACCATGCTGGGGCCGGTGAAGATCAGTGTCTGATGTCAATTGTACCTGTGAAGGTAAAATCTAACAAAGCCTGTGCAGTGATACAAACATATGCATTTCTTGACCCTGGCAGCTCTGCCACATTTTGTATGGATAAATTAATGCAGCAGTTAAATGTAGAAGGGTAAAGAACAAACATTCTGCTACGTACAATGGGCCAGGAGAGAACTGTGGCTACCAATGTCATGACTGGCTTGGAAGCTAGTGGACTTCAGGACAATGCGATCATAACTTTTCCAGAGACATACACACAATCAAGGATTCCCATTACTAAGAGAAACATACCAAACCAGAGAGCTTTGTCAAAGTGGCCTTACCTTAGAAATGTCCAAATTTCCACTATTAATGCAGGCATTGACTTGCTGATTGGCACAAATAGACCCAAAGAAATAGAGCCCTGGCAAATTATAAACAGTGAAGGAGACCCATATGCTATAAAAAACATTGCTTGGATGGGTAGTGAATGGTCCATTAGGGGCAGGAACGAGCAATGTCATGCCCTCTCACCCAGTCAATAGGATATCAGTGCATAATCTTCATGAAATGCTAATTGCTCAGTACAACACTGATTTCAGTGAAAAGTTGTGTGAGGAAGTAAAGGAAATGTCCGTTGAGGACAGGCGCTTTCTGAAAATTGCAGATGATTCGGCCAAAATTCTGGATGGACATTATAGCCTTAAATTACCTTTCAGGAAGGATGACACAACATTGCCTAGCAATCGATACCTTGGTGAGCAATGTCTACAAAGCCTGAAACGGAAATTGAACAAGAACCCATAATTTAAAGGAGAATACGTCACATTCATGACCGACATGATCAGTAAAGGATATGCCGAAAAGGTGCCAGAGGGGCAGCTAGCAATACCAAAGGGAAAGGTGTGGTATCTGCCACACCATGGGGTATACCACCCAAAGAAAAGAAAGTTACGAGTAGTTTTTCGATTGTGGAGCATCCTTTGGTGGAAAGGCACTGAATGCAGAATTGCTGAAAGGGCCCGACTTAACCAACAGTCTCATAGATGTGCTCAACAGGTTCCGCCAGGAAGCAATAGGACTGATGGCAGATATCACTGCCATGTTCCACCAAGTGAAGGTCTCCGATAGCCATGCCGACTTCCTGAGGTTCCTCTGGTGGCCAGAGGGAGACGTGTGAAATCCCCCTGTGGACCATAGAATGACCGTTCCCCTCTTTGGGGCAACATCGTCCCCAAGCTGCGCGAGCTATGCTCTTTGGAGATCAGCCAAGGACAACAAAAGCACTTTAGGCCAGAGGTAACTGATACAATACTACACAACTTCTACGTAGACGACCTGCTCAAATCGGTACCCACTGTACAGGAGGCAGTACAGCTCATGGCTGACGTCACAGCCGTCTGCCAAAAAGGAGTATTTTATCTTTCAAAGTGGGCCACAAACAGCAGGGAAGTGTTGTCTCTCATTCCTGTGGAAGAAAGAGACAAAGAGATGATGGACCTCGATCTTGATGCTTTTTTTTTTATGCTTTTAATCAGCAATGCCATAAACGTTTGCTGAAATGAATTACATGGTACCAGAAACACTCTACCTATAATCCATATTTTCGTTCAGTGGTGGAGTGTGGCGCTAATCAGGACACTTTTTTTTAGCCTTAGCCTAAGAGCTAGACGGATGCCCACGTTTATTAAACAGAGGTAGATTACAGTATTTTATTGCATGCGTTTCCTGATTTCTATAAGATTGCATAATTTATATTTGTCCAAGTTCAGTAAATGGTTCAATTCTAGCGAAGTTGGATAGCTTAAATTTACTAAGTCACATTGACGTCTGAACCACGTGTCTTTGAAAACATGAAACATGATTTGCCCTGTAAGATAATGAATTTCTAGCCAATCGTCTTCTTTTGATTTATCAATAAAAACAACTATAGGCAAAATCGTATATATATTGATATGAATGTTAGCCTAATGATGATAATAATTAATGACATGGTTATTCATTTTCTTTTACAGAGAGGATAGACAGTGAGGCAACGAAGTACTGCTACTGGTTTATCAGTGACACAGACACTTGAGCAAGCACAGTCTGCTTATGCGCCTGCATCCAAAAATGCTCAAGACCTGACTGCAGCAATCTCCTATTGCATACCAAAAGACATGATCCCTTTCCAGATGGTTGAGAGGCCTGGCTTCCTAAGGATGATGAAGGTTGTCGTCTGCGTTGGGAAAGTTCACTTTCTTCGTGAAGTAGTTCAAAGTTTAGTTCACAAATTTTAAAATGAACCTACTGAACTAGTTACAATGAACTAGTTCAGTATGTTCAAACGTTCATAATTCCAAATTTTGAACTAAGTTCACAGTTCCAAAAATGAACTAGTTCACAGTTCTTTTTTTCAATGTTTGTGACGGGTTCAGACGAGTCAGGACACAGTTCTCAAGTGAAAATGGAGAGAACTCCCATTTATTTCTCCTTCGGAGCAAACAAACACGATGTCAAATGAACAAAACGTTCTTTCCTTCCGTATCGTGCTCTTCCGACGCTCTCTCGGGCTCGCAGAGAGCGTCTTCCTTCTCTCTCTCCAACCCCTGACTGAAAGACAAGCAGGCACATAAATACACACTTCCTGATTGGGTCAGATTGCAGACACCTGTCCGCAATCAGACCCCATCACCCCAGCAGACCCGGTGCTCCATACTCCCCCTGCAGGCCAGACGCCGCCCCACCTCCACAATGTTGCTGTGAGCTATTATTTTTTTTTTCCGGTATTTTGAACATTGAGCCCCCTTTCTGGTTTGTTTAGGATGAAATAGAGTGGTTGAATCAAGTATCGGAGCGAAATACAGTGTCTATCGTGTTTTATTGCACATTTAGTGCATTTTGTAAATCCCATTGATTTCTGTTGGAAGACTCATTACTCGTTGGCCGGAAACAGAAAGGGGGGGTGTTCACGTTTGGTTGTAGTCTTTTTGCTCAGTTCTAGCCCTACTGTTGAGACGGAGACCCAAACGAAAAGACTACAACCAAATGTAAACAGCCCCCCTTTTCGTTTCCGGCCAACAAGCAATGATTCAAGGAGGTATTCGAGCCCGCTGATCGAGCCAGAGAGCTAACGTTATGGATTGTGCATATTTATTACTCAAAATTCGTCCCAGCCTTTATAACACAGATACTCTAGGGTCTATAGCATATAACCGCTTTTTCTGATTACAGTTTAATGTAATAGTAAGCAGACAACACCGCAACTGCAAATTAACCACACAGAGATAACCATGGCAACCGGTCAAACAAATTTTCTTTTTGCGATCATTCTGCTTGCGCATCCACCGTGTTGATAAAGAAATAATCCCCCTATTGAACGAAGTTAAACCGAGTGAGCATGCCGTTCACAGACACCAGAATGAACGAGTTCACAGTAACGTTCATCAGGCAGTAATACAGTACGTTCAGTTCACGTTCGCCCAAAATATGAAGGAGTTCATGAACTTTCGTTCAATGAACGCATTCAGGCACAACACTGGTTGCCGTGCCTCTTTACAAAGTGCCTTCTCGCAATTGTTTTTCGAAGACTGAAATACCAAAGTTGTACAACACAGTCAAAGCTGATGTTAAGAAAAGTTTGGCTCAGGGTGAATTCTTTGCTGCAACTACTGAGCTCTGGACCAGTGAAAGAGGGGGTGGTCTACCATACATCATCTTAACAATTCATTATCTCACCCCAGACTGGCAACTGGAATCACACTGCTTAGAAACCCATTTCTGCGCTCAAAATATTAAAGTTTTTTGAAAATATGTTGGAGTGGGAGATAAACAAGACAGATCTGGTCTCCATAACCACAGATAATGAAACCAATATGATCAAGGCCTTTGAACAGTTTCCAGATCTGTGGCTTGGATGCTTCAGTCACAATTTGAACCTGGCCATCTCAAAGGGTCTGAAAATTCAGAGAGGCCTGTCGTCACCTGGTCCAGGGCTTCTCACGGAGCTGGGCCCCGTTTCCCGAAAGCGTCGTTAGCCTAAGTGGATCGTGAAGTGCGTCGAAAGGGCATCGTAGAGTTTTCACCGCGTTTCCCGAACGCATCGTTGGGAACGAACGTCTTGAAAACGCTCGTAGCTAACGAGTACTCCAGGGGTGCTCGTAGGTACTCGTAGGACGCTAAGAGCATCGTCAGCTATAGCCTCAGTGGCGTCACCATCGGACATTCCGTCTATTGGATGCGTTTTATTAAAACGCATTGCGCCTTTATGTTCTTAGTTTGGTAATTAATAAAGATTATTAATTAATTTATTAATAAAGATGTTAAAATGGCCAAAATAAAACGGGACAG
The DNA here is from genome assembly GCF_031168955.1 of Gadus macrocephalus. NCBI lineage: Eukaryota > Metazoa > Chordata > Actinopteri > Gadiformes > Gadidae > Gadus > Gadus macrocephalus. The sequence goes on from NC_082388.1 coordinate 23,144,317, forward strand.
TCCAGAAAATGTTTGCGCAGGCAGGGCACTCAAAATTTGTGAGAGAAAGTGTGGGGATTTGTGCAGACTTACATAGGCTACTCATAAAACGTAGCATAAAATAATGTACAATTTTTTTTTTGGAAAAATGATTTATAAAGAAATAATTTTTTTTATAAAAAACAAGCGAAGGAGCAGGCAAAAGGCTGGGATATGGTGGGGATTGGTCACGTTGACGGGAATGTTTAGTGACATGTGGGAGGGTGGAGGGGGTTAAAAAAAAGTCTCAATCACTCTTCGACGCGCATGAAAACCAGCCGCGTAGTTATGAGGGAGGCCGTCCTCACACCGATCTTCCTCGTCCTCAACGTCCTCCGGTTCAAGCAAAGCCACCCCAGCCTTAGCTGCAATGTTGTGCAACATAGCCGTCACACATATCACGGCGCATGACTTGGCCGGCGAAAACTGGAGCCCTCCGCTGGACTTGTGAAGGCATCTAAAGCGCAACTTCCACCTCCCGATCGTGCGCTCAGGATTAGGACTGATATATGTCGGTTTAAGCCTAATCAATTGTGTTTTAATGTCTTTAGCATTCATATAATTGCAGTCTATTTTTTTCGTAGGCTACTCTGCTGTTGTCCTTGATGGGGATATATTTTAACCCTTTTTAACACAATTTTCCTGCGACATTCCTGCTTTTCCCCCTCCTACGGAGCCCATTTCAGCACCGTGTCAGTAGACAGTTACAATCCTACGACGTCGTGAGTGCAGCGAATGCGCGTTCACGTTAAGAGGAGTTTCGGGAAACGCGACAAAGAAATTATCGATGGATCGCAAGATCCATCGGGAGAATGATCTTACGAGCGAAGATCCATCGATATCAGGAAACGGGGCCCTGGAAGAGAAAGAGAGGACTGACAGAAAAGCAAGCTGCCCTCAACTTGCCACAGAAGGCGCTCATCCATGATGTTGTGACCCGATGGGGATCTACACACAATATCCTTGAGCGTTTCCTCAGCCAGCAGCAGGCAGTCTGTGCAACACTGGCTGCGGAAAGGTTAGTTTGGCATCTGATGCCCAAGGATGCTGACACAGCTGTTATGGAGCAACTCTGTCAGCTCCTTCAACCTGAAATTTACAGATTGACCATCACTGGTGATATCCTGGAGGAAAATGATGAGGATCCAGCCTGTCCCCTGACCAAGCAGATGAAACAGGTAATGAGAGAAGACCCAAACAAGCGGTACACAGAGAAAAGCAAAGGGTGTCATGCAGATGGCTTGTTTCAATGACCCCAGGTTCAAAACTAACTTTTTAGATGACCCTGTGGATGATGTAGTTGACAGCTGTGTTCAGGCGGCCTTGAAGCTGACGCCAGTACAAGTCAGGCAGGAACCACAAAGCACCCGCAGGACCTCCACAGCAGCATGAGGAGGGAAAGGCCTGGCTGGGTTGCTGAAAAAAATTACCTCAACACGGCAGCAGAGATCTGAAGAGGGTTCAGTTCTAGCCACCCCAGAAGATACAGTGGAGGAGGAAGTCAAGGTCTACATGTCTCTGCCATCCATTCCAGCCGAGGATGATCCACTGGTGAGGTGGAGGGGCCATGCATCAGAGCTGCCACATCTTTCCAGGATTGCAAAAAAGCATTTGTGTATCCCAGCAACCAGTGTTCCATCAGAGAGAATATTCAGTGCCAGCGGGTACATTTTTACAATGGGGGGGGGGGAAGACGTGGTGTCTTAATGGTGGGGGGGGGGGGGGTGGACAAGGAGTCCAGCCAGGGAGGGGGGGCATTTCGCGATTGCTCATTCGCGTAATCGAGCAATCAAATACATTTCAAAGTGGACCGGCCCACTGGGAGACCTCTCGATCTTCCCCATCTCCAGCCTCAGCCTCTGCGAATTAAAATCGCCGGCAGAACAGCCTGGGGTTCTAAAATCATAAAATATATAAACTATAACCGCATTTCACATTAATCGATTGTGGCGCTCATCAATTATTAAATGGTTCTTCTCAATGCCATGGAACGTGCCGTTCACTTACATGGGCCCTTCACAACTTCCGTTGCTAAGTATAATCATGGGTATAATTGACCGCTGTCAAGGAAAACAAAGGATTTTTTTGCCTCTGATGACATCTTTGGTTTCACTCCGCAAGTATCGGTAACTTTTCAACCCCAGCGTTTTCGGTTGCTAAGCGAAGTCAACGTCTTTGGAGGACAATTTCTCTGCGGATCAACACTACGAATGCTGGTAACAAATAAATTGTAAAACACACACCATGTGAAGTTATTTTTTCGTTTTGGGCAAGTAGCCGTGTAATAAGCGGGATAATCTATAGAACATCGCCGGTCATTATCGAAAATAAGCCCCTTCAGGGCGTTCTATACATTTTCTCTTACATATCCCGCTGCTTCGGGTTTGCCTTTGTGGGCGCATTGAGAGGAGGAGCGGGCGAATCCACTGTCCACGCGTGTGCATGTATGATACGCGGGTTTATCCAATAAGTGGTAGTGTACCATTGGCATGCATGAGCGCTTGTCTCTTTGCGTGTGTGAACGAGAATGACAGGGAGAAAGAGTACTATGCAGAGATGAATGAACGGAACGATATTTATATAAAAAATCGCAAAACAAAAAAAATAATAATTGTGGCGCTCCGCCACTCATTGGTCTATTGCCGCTTTTCCACCGCACATGTAGCTCGACTCGACACGACTCGACACGACACGACTCGACACGGTAGCAGCACGGGTGCTTTTCCACCGCAAATAGTACCTCCTGGACGTGGGCGGGGTCGGCTGCGCGAAAGGGCCGTGACGTATTTTTGTACGCGACGCAAACAAGACCTACGCAACCCACACATGGACAGAACCCACATAACAACAATGGAGGACATCGATAACATTACTATTATTTATTAGCTGGCATGTTGAAGAAGTTGAAGAAGTGGAATATATGTTGGCTGCGGCGCTGCTATGGCTGCTCCAGCATGGTTGCCATGTCGCTCTCGTGACTTCGTCACACTCTCTGGCCAATCAGTGGCCGGCCGTCTGCCGACGTCACCTTTTAGCATCGGCTCAGCTCGCTTGGAACCTAGAGCGAGGCGGTACTAGAAAAAGCAGCCACTTCAGGTACCAGGTACCATGTTTTCGCGGTGGAAACGCAAAAAATGCGAGCTGAGTCGAGTCGAGTCGAGTCGTGTCGAGCTGGTACCATGCAGTGGAAAAGCGGCATAAGTATGGGGAACACTGCAATCAGTTCCGTTCCGTTGATTTGTTCACATATTGTTTTATTTTTATTTTAATGCCATCAATACTTCAATATTTGGATTTGATTACTAATGATTGTAGAAGTTATTTTTGTAATTTGTTTATAGTGGCTATTTAACTTTTTTTTTAGCACTTTTTTTTAAAGATTACTTGTACAGTGTTTATGTGTGCAGTTTTACATTTTAATAAAAGAAAAGAAGTATATAACAAGCCAAATAAGCTGTTTAAATGCTTAACCCTTGTTCGTTTGATGTTAAAAGTTGCACTTTTGATAATATAATATATAAATAAATATAATAAAGACTGTTAAACTATTTCAGTTTGCGTAGGCCTATTATTTGTATATAATACCGGAAACCGGGATAATTTTGGTAACAATGAAAGTAAAATGTTCATACCGTTACATATCTAGTAAGTATCCTTTGTAGCATTGACAATACTACCTCGCGTTAAGGGCCGGGAGGAACCCTTAAGCCCTAAACACTTTTGGTGGAGTGTCGTGTGACCAAATCTATAAGCCAGACAGCCGGAAAGTAACAATTTCTCAAAACCTCAAAACATACAGATAAACATATTAGCTAATGTTCATAATGCTACAATTTGAGCTAAAACAGGAGGTTCACTATCCACTTTAACACAAAATAGAATGGCCATATTCTAGTTCAGAAATAACATGTCACACAATATATTTCCATATGTTTAAATGTAATTGAAACCCTAGTTTCAGCTCAAATTCGAACACTACAAAATAAAAAGAATAGTTTGGGGCTGTGAGTTCTAGGAATGATGGGGGGGGGGGGGGGGGGGTTGTATTATATAATGAGCCTATACATGGAATGCGCCACACCCCAGTGGCATTATACCATAAATGTCTAGGAAGCATAACCGAACAAAATACTTTTTAATGTTTTGGAAATGGAAATGACGACAACAACTGTGGAATCATCAATCTCTAGTTTCCTTGCCCTCACTTTGATGCAGGAATTTTACAAAATGATTATCTCCTTTGATTATGTATAATGTATAATAATAACTATATTTGCAAATAATAATATTGTGTCATATCTGTCATGTATTTAAAAACAGACAAAAAAACGTAGCCTACACATAATTATAAAATAGATTTAAAAATAAATAACTGCCACTCTCCATTTGTATAACCAGAAATCCGATCTGTTTATAGTGAGATCCCTTACATCAACACATTGGACAAGGGCTTTTAACAGGCCTGCGACTGCCACAGGCAATTTTGTCAGTGCATTTGATTTATTGACTGCTGTCATAATGTAAACACACATTCAACAAGCATAACAAAAAATGCTTATAAAATAAATGTTCTACCCTTGCTTTAATATCTCCGTTTTTTTCAAACATACGAGTAGTTCGCGAAGAAGTCACACATGTGCACATGACCATGATCATTTGACATCATCCCCAGTGTAGGCATTTTCACCATGCCTACAGTGGTGATGATGTCAAATGATCGCATCACCTGCCGGTCAATGGAAAAGAGACCTGATATATTGGGAGACTTGGCAGGAAAACACTCAGAGCATCCCTGGGCTTACGAGAATAATCACCACTGTACTATCCACTCTGTACTCAGAACAATTGTTTGTATGTATGCGGAAGGGATTTTTTTTCTTCCTTTTACGTACAGAACAGAGTGGTTATAGGATTGTTTTGGGACCATTTGGTTGTCGTCTTATTGGTCCTTTGTAACATTGTCCTTAATGACCTTACGGTTTTTAGCTGTGATGCAGATTGCAGGACATTTGAGGGTCAATGTTAGTGGTACCGTGGAGTATCAAACTTCACAGCAGATGATTGTGTTCTGCACTTTGTCTGTTGGGATATGCTGTACTTTTCTCTACATAAACTGTGTTCTGTTGTACATCTTGAGGAGCAAGCCAGTTTTTTGTGAGACTTCCCGTCACATTCTGTTGTTTAACCTTCTCTTCACAGATACTGCCTATCTTGTGAATAGTTTGTCGCTCTACTTACTTGCTGCTTTCAGGTTGAGGCTGAAATTTGATGTTTGTGGTTTGCTTATAAGCTTTGGTGTTTTCGTAGACATTGTCTCACCTCTTACTCTGGCAGTGATGTCCCTTGAGAGATATGTGGCTGTGTGCTTTCCTATGAGACATGCAAGCCTTGTCACCGTCAGAAGCACAGGAGCAGCCATCGCTGCTGTGTGGACCATATCTGGTGGCAATGTTGTAACACAAGGGTTAATACTAGTTTGTTGGAAAAAATATTTTGATTTAAATGTGGAAATGAAAGACTTCTGCTCGAAAGAGGCACTGTTTGTGGCACCGATGTCCAGTGCAATGGATAAAGCATTTTGTGCTGTTGTGTTTGCATTCGGGGGAATGGTAGCTATTCTTTCCTACGTTGGTGTGACGTTGGTAGCCAGGTCAGCCTCGACAGACAAAGCCTCTGCTGGCAAGGCTGGAAAAACTGTTTTACTTCATATGATTCAGTTGGTGCTGATCCTCATCGCTACCATCTACTCTAGTATTCTCCTAAGCTTTGCTAGAATAGTGGACAGAACCACTTTGATTCGTCTCTACAACAGTTTTTTTGTGGTTTTGAATCTATTATCCAGGTGTTTCACTGCTCTTATCTATGGGCTCAGAGACCAAACGATCAGACCTCTCCTCTTGAAAGGGCTCTGTGGTCATCATGAATGCTTGGCCCCCACAAATCTGTTGATGTCAAAACAACCATGTAATCTCAATCACCTTGTCTTCACTTCTTAACCCGTTTTCTTATGTAACCAAATAGTTAGATGTCGTCAGGTTAATTCCAATCAGCTAATGATGGCCAGATCATGTTACCAAGTCCAAAATCAAATACTTTAAAGAGAACAGCTATTTATCGTGAAACCAATCATCATTGGAATAATTACCCACTGAATATACGTAAATTGAATAGCAAAGTATCTTTTAAGCACCATTTGAGAATGCACTATTTAAATATTTACTACATCACTATAGCATTCATACACTGTATGAATGCTATAGTGATTGTATGACCCATGAATGTATAACTTTTTCTGAATAATATCTGATGATGTTTATAATGATTTACTGCTTTTCGATTATCATTGTTAACTGAATTACGATTTGTGTCCTGTGTATTGCTATGTTTTTTGTCATTCTGTGTGGACCCCAGGAAGACTAGCTTGTCCTACTTTGGTGACAGCTAATGGGGATCCTTTTAAACAATAAATAATAAACCATGAAACCTACAAAAATAAATAGAAACCTTGTCTAGATTCATGAATAGATTTATATTTATTTGAAAAAGGTCTATTTTGCTCTAGAGACAACAGATTTTTAACTAGCTGCACTTGTTTTGGATTCAGGTCAGATCACAGGTGACCCCTCTTGCCCTCACCAGCTAAAGTGCCCCTCTGACTCTTGGTAAACATACATAAAGAAAATACATTTACACTTAGGGCAATTACAGACGCTTTTATCCAAAGCGACTTACAATAAGTGCATTTGTCATAAGAAGTGAAACAATATATCGTTGTCGGTACATTAAAGATGTTCGGCCGTGCGGCAGCGGAGAGGGCTGTGCTAGAAGTCAAATTGGAGGCTCTTAAACAAAAGCATGCTATAGAGGCCGAAGAAGCAGAAATGTCTAAGAGACAAAAACATTTGAGGAAACAAAAGGAAATGTTAACCCTCAGATTTGAATTGGATGCTGCTAATGCCAAACTCAATATATTGAGTATAAGTAAAAGCCATGTCTCAATAAGAGATGGAATGAACGAGTATTTAAAGAAAACACTCAAAACAAGGAACTTGTAAAGGAATATGAACCATTGAAAATGTTCATACTAAAGGAATCCAAGATGCAAGTGTCAGACTTAAAGCTCATGCTCCTCTACCAGTGCAGCTTCACGCCCTGGCCAGATCAGTCAAAGCATATGTCCTATGTGCCCAACCTATGCATTCTCATCCACAACCCCTTAACAAGACTTCTTATGAGCCTTTACAACCCTGCGTCCCCTCTAGCCAAACAAGGCCCCCACAATCCACTGAACAAACCCAGGGGCCGCCATCACGGCCTCACTCAAGACGATGCCACACAATTGATGCACCAATGGCTTCTCCTGAACCTCCTATTGGAAACCCACATGATACTGCTCACCTCTACGGCATTCTACAGAAGCAAAATGATATCACAGCTTCATTGATAAGGCAACAGGACAAATCATTTTTGCCACGAAAAGAGATGAAGGTATTTAGTAATGATCCAATTGAATATCCAATACATCCAATCAGTCTAGAGGGCTGGTTAAAACGTGTCTTTTCTTAGACCCAGACAGAGGCTATGCAAAGGCCAAAGAATTGCTCCACGAGCACTTTGGAAATGAATACCAAATAGCCAGTGCATATGTCGCGGAAGGCGACTAGGGGGAAAAGTGCATGAATGGGAAGGACAGTTGATTCCCCCCAGATACCGAACAATAGACTCTGGCTAGAGCCGATATTCCCTGCACCTAGGGGCACTGTACGTTGTGTTCCCTCTCTTGTACACAGACTAAGACGGACCAGGATATAAAAGGGGCCAAGGCATTGAGTTCGGGGCGCCTCACCCTGAGAACAGGAGTACCGATCACTGGACGCCGGCAGACGCAACGATTATCGCGGACCCACCACTACCGGAGACTACTGCACGACCAGACCTCGCCACACCAAGAAGGACCACTCGGACGTTCTACAGTTCCCGACAACGCCTCTTAGTCCCGTTGGAAAGGGACATAACATAGCCGTAAGCTTGACTGAATCGGATTCCGAGAAAGTCCACACCACCCTGAAGCATTGTTTTTGTCCTGTCTGTTCCACCTAGAAGTCACCCTCCGTTCCGGGCGATCTTCTAGCCTGCTCGGCCTCCGTGAGCAGCGAAGGACGGACGGAACCCTACACCACCTAGCACAGCAGTGTTTGTGTTTGTTTGTTTTCCAACTCGCCGTTCGAGGGACTAGTTTGACGCGAGTTGGTACGGACGATTTTAGACTTTACTATTTGTTGTTTGTTGGTTTTATATATATATATATATATATATATATATATATATATATATATATATATAGCATATTTTATCTTTTGCGTCCATCCTACATGTGTGGGATTCCTATCGTTTCGGGGGGGTAGTAGTATGGCGAGCACTGCGTGATACTAGCCCTATTGGTTCAGCGAGCCCCTGGTTTTTCCCTAATCAAGTGTGGTGGTGATGATTATGCATGAATAGGTTGGTCCCCCCTCACGTGTGTTCAGTGTGTGCTGTGTGCAGCATTTTACAGGTTTGCAGTGTGTCCAGTGAGGGCAGTGTGTGCAGTGTACTGAAGTGGGCTCGACATAGTAGTATGGTAATATCGTAGCACCAGTCTACCCCCTGGCTTAGAGCCATTCCTTCTCCCCCTCCCACATACGTGATCTTACAGAGTGGCATGTGATTGTGCTAATAAAGTATATTTGTTTATAATTGATCCATTGACTGCTGTTGTGGTATTTGGGGGATTCCTAGTAGGAGGTTTGCGCGACACATACACCAAGAAAGCATTGTCGTGGTCCCCCATTAGAGCTGAAGATTCCCAGACACTAAAGTCCTTTGGTCTGGATCTCCGAGGTTGTTTAAATGCCATTAATGAAATAGCCTACATGGACAAATTTAATCTGGCTCCTAATCTGAAATTATTGGTTGGCAAATTGCCTTACAAATTAAGAGAAAGGAGAGCGTGTCGTTTTCATGAATCAACCAATCGCAGAGCCACATTCAAGATCTTAGTAGAGTTCATTGAAAGACAAGTCAAAATCTTGATGGAACTTGACTTTGGTGACACACAAGACCCCTCACCAAGAGCCGTGAGGCCCACACACACACTCAAGCCAAACTGTAAGGCTGACACACTCAAGTGTTGTGAAATCCAAATTCACAGACAAAAGCTTCACAGCCAATGCAGCAACCATTGATGTCAATCCCAATACTCCCCAGCAGAGGAGCAATGCTGCCACAGTCCAACAGAGGCCATTCTGTCTGTTCTGCTCAGGAGAACATCCGCTCAGAAGCTGTTCATGGTTTAAAAAGAAACTTCACACTGACAAGATTTCATTTTTGAAGGAAAGAGAGATTTGCCTTGCATGTCTTGTTACAGGTCATATTAGCATAGACTGCACACCGCGTCTCACCTGCATCATTTGCAATAGGGCGCATCCTACAGCACTGCACATAGGAAAAGTGGAGCAGAACAAAGGAGTGGAAAAGCAGGAAACACCTAAGGAAACAAACAAGGATGGACCTAAAAAGGTGAACACAGGACAGATCTCTCTCAAAGCATGCAACCATGCTGGGGCCGGTGAAGATCAGTGTCTGATGTCAATTGTACCTGTGAAGGTAAAATCTAACAAAGCCTGTGCAGTGATACAAACATATGCATTTCTTGACCCTGGCAGCTCTGCCACATTTTGTATGGATAAATTAATGCAGCAGTTAAATGTAGAAGGGTAAAGAACAAACATTCTGCTACGTACAATGGGCCAGGAGAGAACTGTGGCTACCAATGTCATGACTGGCTTGGAAGCTAGTGGACTTCAGGACAATGCGATCATAACTTTGCCAGAGACATACACACAATCAAGGATTCCCATTACTAAGAGAAACATACCAAACCAGAGAGCTTTGTCAAAGTGGCCTTACCTTAGAAATGTCCAAATTTCCACTATTAATGCAGGCATTGACTTGCTGATTGGCACAAATAGACCCAAAGAAATAGAGCCCTGGCAAATTATAAACAGTGAAGGAGACCCATATGCTATAAAAACATTGCTTGGATGGGTAGTGAATGGTCCATTAGGGGCAGGAACGAGCAATGTCATGCCCTCTCACCCAGTCAATAGGATATCAGTGCATAATCTTCATGAAATGCTAATTGCTCAGTACAACACTGATTTCAGTGAAAAGTTGTGTGAGGAAGTAAAGGAAATGTCCGTTGAGGACAGGCGCTTTCTGAAAATTGCAGATGATTCGGCCAAAATTCTGGATGGACATTATAGCCTTAAATTACCTTTCAGGAAGGATGACACAACATTGCCTAGCAATCGATACCTTGGTGAGCAATGTCTACAAAGCCTGAAACGGAAATTGAACAAGAACCCATAATTTAAAGGAGAATACGTCACATTCATGACCGACATGATCAGTAAAGGATATGCCGAAAAGGTGCCAGAGGGGCAGCTAGCAATACCAAAGGGAAAGGTGTGGTATCTGCCACACCATGGGGTATACCACCCAAAGAAAAGAAAGTTACGAGTAGTTTTTCGATTGTGGAGCATCCTTTGGTGGAAAGGCACTGAATGCAGAATTGCTGAAAGGGCCCGACTTAACCAACAGTCTCATAGATGTGCTCAACAGGTTCCGCCAGGAAGCAATAGGACTGATGGCAGATATCACTGCCATGTTCCACCAAGTGAAGGTCTCCGATGGCCATGCCGACTTCCTGAGGTTCCTCTGGTGGCCAGACAAAGAGATGATGGACCTCGATCTTGATGCTTTTTTTTTTATGCTTTTAATCAGCAATGCCATAAACGTTTGCTGAAATGAATTACATGGTACCAGAAACACTCTACCTATAATCCATATTTTCGTTCAGTGGTGGAGTGTGGCGCTAATCAGGACACTTTTTTTTAGCCTTAGCCTAAGAGCTAGACGGATGCCCACGTTTATTAAACAGAGGTAGATTACAGTATTTTATTGCATGCGTTTCCTGATTTCTATAAGATTGCATAATTTATATTTGTCCAAGTTCAGTAAATGGTTCAATTCTAGCGAAGTTGGATAGCTTAAATTTACTAAGTCACATTGACGTCTGAACCACGTGTCTTTGAAAACATGAAACATGATTTGCCCTGTAAGATAATGAATTTCTAGCCAATCGTCTTCTTTTGATTTATCAATAAAAACAACTATAGGCAAAATCGTATATATATTGATATGAATGTTAGCCTAATGATGATAATAATTAATAACAATAATGACATGGTTATTCATTTTATTTTACAGAGAGGATAGACAGTGAGGCAACGAAGTACTGCTACTGGTTTATCAGTGACACAGACACTTGAGCAAGCACAGTCTGCTTATGCGCCTGCATCCAAAAATGCTCAAGACCTGACTGCAGCAATCACCTATTGCATACCAAAAGACATGATCCCTTTCCGGATGGTTGAGAGGCCTGGCTTTCTAAGGATGAGGAAGGTTGTCGTCGGTGTTGGGAAAGTTCACTTTCTTCGTGAACTAGTTCAAAGTTTAGTTCACAAATTTTTAAATGAACCTACTGAACTAGTTACAATGAACTAGTTCAGTATGTTCAAACGTTCATAATTCCAAATTTTGAACTAACTTTTTTTCAATATGTTTGTAACGGGTTCAGACGAGTCAGGACACATTTCTCAAGTGAAAATGGAGCGAACTCCCGTTTATTTCTCCTTCGGAGCAAACAAACACAATGTCAAATGAACAAAACGTTCTTTCCTTCCGTATCGTGCTCTTACGACGCTCTCTCGGGCTCGCAGAGAGCGTCTTCCTTCTCTCTCTCCAACCCCTGACTGAAAGACAAGCAGGCACATAAATACACACTTCCTGATTGGGTCAGATTGCAAACACCTGTCCGCAATCAGACCCCATCACCCCAGCAGACCCGGTGCTCCATACTCCCCCTGCAGGCCAGACGCCGCCCCACCTCCACAATGTTGCTGTGAGCTATTATATTTTTTTTCGGGTATTTTGAACATTGAGCCCCCTTTCTGGTTTGTTTAGGATGAAATAGAGTGGTTGAATCAAGTATCGGAACGAAATACAGTGTCTATCGTGTTTTATTGCACATTTAGTGCATTTTGTAAATCCCATTGATTTCTGTTGGAAGACTCATTACTCGTTGGCCGGAAACAGAAAGGGGGGGTGTTCACTTTTGGTTGTAGTCTTTTTGCTCGGTTCTAGCCCTACTGTTGAGACGGAGACTCAAACGAAAAGACTACAACCAAATGTAAACAGCCCCCCTTTTCGTTTCCGGCCAACATGCAATGATTCTAGGAGGTATTCTAGCCCGCTGATCGAGCCAGAGAGCTAACCTTATGGATTGTACATATTTATTACTCAAAATTCGTCCCAGCCTTTATAACACAGATACTCTAGGGTCTATAGCATATAACCGCTTTTTCTGATTACAGTTTAATGTAATAGTAAGCAGACAACACCGCAACTGCAAATTAACCACACGGAGATAACCATGGCAACAAATTTTCTTTTTGCGATCATTCTGCTTGCGCATCCACCGTGTTGATAAACAAATAATCCCCCTATTGAACGAAGTTAAACCGAGTGAGCATGCCGTTCACAGACACCAGAATGAGCGAGTTCACAGTAACGTTCATCAGGCAGTAATACAGTACGTTCAGTTCACGTTCGCCCAAAATATGAAGGAGTTCATGAACTTTCGTTCAATGAACGCATTCAGGCACAACACTGGTTGCCGTGCCTCTTTACAAAGTGCCTTCTCGCAATTGTTTTTCGAAGACTGAAATACCAAAGTTGTACAACACAGTCAAAGCTGATGTTAAGAAAAGTTTGGCTCAGGGTGAATTCTTTGCTGCAACTACTGAGCTCTGGACCAGTGAAAGAGGGGGTGGTCTACCATACATCATCTTAACAATTCATTATCTCACCCCAGACTGGCAACTGGAATCACACTGCTTAGAAACCCATTTCTGCGCTCAAAATATTAAAGTTTTTTGAAAATACAAGACAGATCTGGTCTCCATAACCACAGATAATGAAACCAATATGATCAAGGCCTTTGAAGTTTCCAGATCTGTGGCTTGGATGCTTCAGTCACAATTTGAACCTGGCCATCTCAAAGGGTCTGAAAATTCAGAGAGTTGAAACAGCAGTCAGGGCCTGTCGTCACCTGGTCCAGGGCTTCTCACGGAGCTGGAAGAGAAAGAAGACCGACAGAAAAGCAAGCTGCCCTCAACTTGCCACAGAAGGCGCTCATCCATGATGTTGTGACCCGATGGGGATCTACACACAATATGCTTGAGCGTTTCCTCAGCCAGCAGCAGGCAGTCTGTGCAACACTGGCACGGGCATCTGATGCCCAAGGATGCTGACACAGCTGTTATGGAGCAACTCTGTCAGCTCCTTGAACCTCTGAGCAAATTTACAGATTGACCATCACTTGTGATATCCTGGAGGAAAATGATGAGGATCCAGCCTGGCCCCTGACCAAGCAGATTAAACAGGTAATCAGAGAAGACCCAAACAAGCGGTACACAGAGAAAGCAAAGGGTGTCATGCAGATGGCTTGTTTCAAAGACCCCAGGTTCAAAACTAACTTTTTAGATGACCCTGTGGATGATGACAGCTGTGTTCAGGCGGCCTTGAAGCTTGTACAAGTCAGGCAGGAACCACAAAGCACCAGCAGGACCTCCACAGCAGCATGAGGAGGGAAAGGCCTGGCTGGGTTGCTGAAAAAAATTACCTCAACACGGCAGCAGAGATCTGAAGAGGGTTCGGTTCCAGCCACCACAGAAGATACAGTGAAGGAGGAAGTCAAGGTCTACATGTCTCTGCCATCCATTCAGCCTGGGGTTCTAACACCATAATATCTATAAACTATAACCGCATTTCACATTAATCGATTGTGGCGCTCATCAATTATTAAACGGGTCTTCTCAATGCCATGGAACGTCCATTCACTTACACTTACCCTTCACAACTTCCGTTGCTAAGTATAATCATGGGTATAATTGACCGCTGTCAAGGAAAACAAAGGATTTTTTGCCTCTGATGACATCTTTGGTTTCACTCCGCAAGTATCGGTAACTTGTCAACCCCACCGTCTTCGGTTGCTAAGCAAAGTCAACGTCTTTGGAGGACAATTTCTCTGCGGATCAACACTACGAATGCTGGTAACAAATAAATTGTAAAAAAAAAAAAAGACACCATGTGAAGTTATTTTTTCGTTTTGGGCAAGTAGCCGTGTAATAAGCGGGATAATCTATAGAACATCGCCGGTCATTATCGAAAATAAGCCCCTTCAGGCTATACATTTTCTCTTACATATCCCGCTGCTTCGGGTTTGCCTTTGTAGGCGCATTGAGAGGAGGAGCGGGCGAATCCACTGTCAGTGCGTGTGCATGTATGATACGCGGGTTTAACCAATAAGTGGTAGTGTACCCGCGCACCATTGGCATGCATGAGCGCCTGTCTCTTTGCGTGTGTGAACGAGAATGACGGGGAGAAAGAGTGCTTTTCGGAGATGAATGAACGGAACGATATTTATATTAATATCGTTCCGTTCCGTTGATTTGTTCACATATTGTTTTTGTTTTTATTTTAATGCCATCAATACTTCAATATTTGGATTTGATTACAAATGATTGTAGAAGTTATTTTTGTAATTTTTTTATATTGGCTATTTATTTTAAATGCATAATGCACTATAGAATGAGTATACAATCATTTCCGTTCCATTGATTTGTTTACGTATTATTTTTATTTTTATTTTAATGCCATCAATACTTGAACATTTGGATTTGATTACAAACAATAGTAGTTATTTTTGTAATTTGTTTATAGTGGCTATTTAACTTTTGGCTAGTTTGTACAGTGTTTATGTGCACAGTTTTACATTTTAATAAAAGAAAAGAAGTATATAACAAGCCAAATAAGCTGTTTAAATGCTTAACCCTTGTTCCTTTGATGTTAAAAGTTGCACTTTTGATAATATAATATATAAATAAATATAATAAAGACTGTCACACATTTTTGAACTATTTCAGTTTGCGTAGGCCTATTATTTGCGATAATACCGGAAACCGGGATATTTTTGGTAACAATGAAGGTAAAATGTTCATACCGTCACATATCTAGTAAGTATCCTTTGTAGCATTGACAATACTACCTCGCGTTAAGGGCCGGGAGGAACCCTTAAGCCCTAAACACTTTTGGTGGAGTGTCGTGTGACCAAATCTATAAGCCAGACAGCCGGAAAGTAACAATTTCTCAAAACCTCAAAACATACAGATAAACATATTAGCTAATGTTCATAATGCTACAATTTGAGCTAAAACAGGAGGTTCACTATCCACTTTAACACAAAATAGAATGGCCATATTCTAGTTCAGAAATAACATGTCACACAATATATTTCCATATGTTTAAATGTAATTGAAACCCTAGTTTCAGCTCAAATTCGAACACTACAAAATAAAAAGAATAGTTTGGGGCTGTGAGTTCTAGGAATGATGGGGGGGGGGTTGAGTTATATAATGAGCCTGTAATAATAATAATACATTTTATTTATAATGCACTTTATATTCAAGAATCTCAAAGTGAGATTCTTGAATATAAAGTGAGGGGCTAAAAGAGATGGGTTTGGAGGTTCTGTTTAAAAAGAGCTGTAGTCTGTGGAGCCCTCAGGTGGTCAGGGAGGGCGTTCCATAGTCTAGGGGCAGCAGCAGAAAAGGCCCGATCACCCATGGTGCACAGCTTCGTATGTCGGGTTTGGAGGGTGTGAGTGGATCCTGAACGGAGTGTACGTGAGGTTGTCGGGGCGGTGAGGAGTTCCTGAAGGTAGAGGGGGGCAAGTCCAAGAAGGCACTGGTGGGTGAGGAGGGAGACCTTGTACTCAATTCTGAGTGGGACAGGGAGCCAGTGCAGTGATTTCAGGATGGGGGTGATGTGGTCATGCTTGCGCACCCTCATCAGGACCCTGGCAGCACTGTTTTGAATGTATTGGAGCCTCTGGATGCTCTTGCCAGGGATCCCAATGAGGAGTGCATTGCAGTAGTCCAACCTGGAGGAGACAAAGGCATGGACGAGCTTCTCTGCATCAGCCAGGGTGAGTGATTGGCGGAGTTTGGCGATGTTCCTGAGGTGGTATAATGCTGTCTTCCAGAGGTGTTTGATGTGGGTGTCAAAATAAAGTTGTGGGTCCATTTTAACACCGAGGTTGGTGACGGATGTGGAAAGGGGGATGTTTTGGCCAGAGAAGGTGATATTGGTGATGGTGGGGGAGCGGAGCTGATGTGGCGTGCCAACAAGGATGGCTTCCGTTTTATGGCTGTTAAGTAGAATGCGCCACACCCCAGTGGCATTAAACCATAAATGTCTAGGAAGCATAACCGAACAAAATACTTTTTAATGTTTTGTTTTAAGTGTGATTGTTTTTTGTTTTTTCTGTGACGGTCATTAGGAATCGGAAATGACTCCAACAACTGTGGAATCATCAATCTCTAGTTTCCTTGCCCTCACTTTGATGCAGGAATTTTACAAAATGATTATCTCCTTTGATTATGTATAATTATAATAACTATATTTGCAAATAATAATATTGTGTCATATCTGTCATGTATTTAAAAACAGACAAAAAAACGTAGCCTACACATAATTATAAAATAGATTTAAAAATAAATAACTGCCACTCTCCATTTGTATAACCAGAAATCCAATCTGTTTATAGTGAGATCCCTCACATCAACACATTGGACAAGGGCTTTTAACAGGCCTGCGACTGCCACAGGCAATTTTGTCAGTGCATTTGATTTATTGACTGCTGTCGTAATGTAAACACACTTTCAACAAGCATAACAAAAAATGCTTATAAAATAAATGTTCTACCCTTGCTTTAATATCTCCGTTTTTTTCAAACATACGAGTAGTTCGTGAAGAAGTCACACATGTGAACATGACATCATCCCCAGTGTAGGCATTGTCACCATGGCTACAGTGGTGATGATGTCACCTGCCGGTCAATGGAAAAGAGACCTGATATATTGGGAGACTTGGCCGGAAAACACTCAGAGCATCCCTGGGCTTACGAGAATAATCACCACTGTACTATCCACTCTGTACTCAGAACAATTGTTTGTATGTATGCAGAAGGGATTTTTTTTCTTCCTTTTACTTACAGAACAGAGTGGTTATAGGATTGTTTTGGAACCATTTGGTTGTCGTCTTATTGGTCCTTTGTAACATTGTCCTTAATGACCTTACGGTTTTTAGCTGTGATGCAGAGTGCAGGACATTTAAGGGTCAATGTTAGTGGTACCGTGGAGTATCAAACTTCACAGCAGATGATTGTGTTCTGCACTTTGTCTGTTGGGATATGCTGTACTTTTCTCTACATAAACTGTGTTCTGTTGTACATCTTGAGGAGCAAGCCAGTTTTTTGTGAGACTTCCCGTCACATTCTGTTGTTTAACCTTCTCTTCACAGATACTGCCTTTCTTGTGACAAGTTTGTTGCTCTACTTACTTGCTGCTTTCAGGTTGAGGCTGACATTTGATGTTTGTGGTTTGCTTGTAAGCTTTGGTGTTTTCGTAGACATTGTCTCACCTCTTACTCTGGCAGTGATGTCCCTTGAGAGATATGTGGCTGTGTGCTTTCCTATGAGACATGCAAGCCTTGTCACCGTCAGAAACACAGGAGCAGCCATCGCTGCTGTGTGGACCATATCTGGTGCCAATGCTCTAATACGAGGGTTAATACTAGTTGGTTGGAAAGATTATTTTGATTTAAATGTGGAAATGAAAGACTTCTGCTCGAAAGAGGCACTGTTTGTGGCACCGATGTCCAGTGCAATGGATAAAGCATTTTGTGCTGTTGTGTTTGTATTCGGGGGAATGGTAGCTATTCTTTCCTATGTTGGTGTGACGTTGGTAGCCAGGTCAGCCTCGACAGACAAAGCCTCTGCTGGCAAGGCTGGAAAAACTGTTTTACTTCATATGATTCAGTTGGTGCTGATCCTCATCGCTACCATCTACTCTAGCATTCTCCTAAGCCTTGCTAGAATAGTGGACAGAACCACTTTGATTCGTCTCTACAACAGTTTTTTTGTGTTTTTGAATCTATTATCCAGGTGTTTCACTGCTCTTATCTATGGGCTCAGAGACCAAACCATCAGACCTCTCCTCTTGAAAGGGCTCTGTGGTCATCATGAATGCTTGGCCCCCACATAACTGTTGATGTCAAAACAACCATGTAATCTCAATCACCTTGTCTTCTCTTCTCAACCCGTTTTCTTATATAACCAATTTGTTAGATGCAGTCAGGTTCATACTTATTTTATTAGATCAGCTGATGATGGCCAGATCATGTTACCAAGTCCAAAATCAATTACTTTAAAGAGAACAGTTATTTATCGTGACATCAATCATTGGAATAATTGCCAACTGAATATACGTAAGTTGAATATCAAAGTATCTTTCAAGCACCATTTGAGAATGCACTATTTAAATATTTTGAGTAGGCATCACTGGACATACACTGTATGAATGCAATAATGATTGTAATACCCATGAATGTATAACTTTTTCTGAATAATATCTGATCATGTTTATAATGATTTACTGCTTTTCGATTATCATTGTTAACTGAATTACGATTTGTGTCTTGTGTATTGTTATGTTTTTTGTCTTTCTGAGTGGACACCAGGAATACTAGCTCGTCCCACTTTGGTGACAGCTAATGGGGATCCTTTTAAACAAAAAATAATAAACCATGAAACCTACAAAAATAAATAAAAACCTTGTCTAGATACATGAAAAGTTTTATCTTTATTTGAAAAATGTCTATTAGGCTCTAAAGACAACATATTTTTAACTAGCTGCACTTGTTTTGGATTTAGGTCAGATCACAGGTGACCCCTCTTGCCCTCACCAGCTAAAGTGCCCCTCTGACTCTTGGTAAACATAAATAAAGAAAATACATTGCCATTTAGGGTATTTAGCAGACGCTTTTATCCAAAGCGACTTACAATAAGTACATTTGTCATAAGAAGTGAAACAATATATCGTGTCGGTACATTAAAGATGTTCATAGAACCAAGTGCAAGTACTAATAATCGCTAGGCTAACCCATTCCCCGTGTACAGCAGTGATAGCAACTACTGCAGATGCTACACAATTAATAAGTAGATTAACGTAGATTAAGTGCGTACAATAAGTACGTACATTAAGTGCCAGGACGTACAACATACAATGGTGGCCGGAAGGGACTGGGCAGCTATGCAAAGTCGAGGTGAACTCTGAACAGGTGAGTTTTGAGTCTTCTTCGGAAGCTGGTGAGCGATTCTGCGATCCTGACATCGGCAGGGAGCTCGTTCCACCACTGAGGTCCCAAAACAGAGAAGAGTTGTGACTTTGTTGATCGACCTTTGCTTGCTCTTAGCGATGCCAGTGGAGGTCCCGGAAGAGGGGGGTCACATGGGAGAACTTAGGTAGGTTGGACACGAGGCGCGCTGCCGCATTCCGGATACGCTGCAAAGGTTTAATCGCAGAGGCAGGGAGTCCAGCCAGGAGCGAGTTACAGTCGTCGAGGCGGGAGATGACCAGCACTTGAACTAGGAACTGAGCTGCTATCCTTGTGAGGAAGGGCCGGACTCTGCGGATGTTGTATAGTGCAAATCTGCAGGATCGTGACACCGCGGTGATGTTTGCGGTGCAGCATAACTGATTGTCCAGTACCACACCGAGGTTTCTGGCAGTTGGGGAAGGAGATACAGTGATTTTCTCAACGGTGACTATTAAGTCCATGTGTGGGCAATCTTTCCCTGGCATAAGGAGGAGCTCAGTCTTTTCGAGGCTCAGGTGATGGGCAGTCATCCAAGTGCTGACGTCTGCCAGACACCCAGATATGCGTATTGCAATCAGGGTTTCGTCAGAGGAGGGGAAAGAGAGAAATAGCTGAGTGTCGTCTGCGTAGCAGTGAAAGGAAAAGCTGTGTAATTGAATTACAGAGCCCAGAGATCTGGTATAGAGGGAGAACAGAAGAAGCCCCAGTACAGAGCCTTGAGGGACACCAGTGTCAAGCATGCAAGGTTTGGACAAGGAGCCATTCCATGTTACCTGATAGGTGCGAATCGTCAGGTAGGATGTGAACCAGGAAAGGGCAGATTCAGCAATGCCAAGTTCGGCAAGAGTGGCAAATGCTGCGGACAGGTCGAGGAGAATGAGAACTGATGAGAGGGATGAGAATCTGGCAGCACGGAGGGACTCAGTCACCGCGAGGAGAGCCGTCTCAGTGATGTGTGCCTTCTTGAAGCCTGACTGGTGAGGGTCAAGCAGGTGGTTAGATGAGAGATAGGAGGAAAGTTGGTTTGCGATGGCGCGTTCCAGTGTTTTAGGGAGGAATGAAAGAAGAGATACCGGTCTGTAGTTCTGAATGTCGGTGGTGTCAAGGGTCGGTTTTTTGAGGAGAGGCTTTATTCTGGCAGTCTTGAAAGATGCTGGAACAATGCCTGAAGTGAGGTAGGAGTTGATGAGCGCTGTGAGAAATGGCAGGAAGTCGCTCGAGACGTCCTGGAGGAGTGAGGAAGGGATAGTGTCAAGGGGGCAGGTGGTGGCATGGTTAGATGTTATTATTCTGTTGACCTTTTCGGAGGTGAGAGGGATAAATTGGGTAAAAACAGAGATGGGGAGGGGAGGAGGGAGGATGGTGGCAAGGATAAGAGAAGCTAATGTCCTTCACCTTCTGGGTAAATTAGGTAACAAAGTCATCAGCAGAGAAGTAGGAAGGAGGTGGAGGGGAAGGAGGGTTGAGGAGGGAAGAGAACATGAAAAACTGTTTCCTGGGGTTTGAGGCGGAGGAGTTGATTTTGGTACGGTAGAAGGCAGATTTGGCTGTTGTCACAGTGGAGGAGAAATCTGAGAGAAGGCGAATATATTGAGATAGATCATTAGGACAGTCTGATCTCTTCCATTTCCTCTCAGCTGCCCGTAACTCTGCTCTATAAGTCTGCAGAGATTCGAAAAGCCAAGAAGGGGTTGGTTAGGAACACGCAGGTCTGGAGTGGAAGGGACAGAGGGAGTCCAAAGAGGAGGAGAAGGATGAGAGCAGAGTGTCAGAGGATTCCTCGGTGGATAGTTGAGAGTAATAGCTAATGACATTCGCTAGTTATATATGGTAAAAAGTGATTAGTTATGCAGATACCTAGTGACATCCCAAAGCATTGCAGAATGTCAATGGTTTAAAATGTATTTTGTGAAAGAAAAAGATTGATTGGAAATGAAAATGTGATTACAAAGTGCTAAATGTTTTAACTGGAATATAAATGGTTTATGCTTGTTAAAATGGAAGGAATGAGAGGAAACTACTAAAATACACTTTGACGTCAACAAAGAAAGCCACCTGAATTCTAAATTTCTGACACAATCATTGCCAAAAGCCTTTAATAATGCTGGCTTAATGTTCATTTTTAACTTTTCTAGGGCAAGGGGAAAACAAACAGTTGACCTGTACAACAAAATACTTTTGAATGTTTTATTTTAAGGGTGACGGGGAAATGATACCAAAAACTGTGGAATCATCCAACTCTAGTTTCCTTGTCCTTACTTCAATGCAACGTTATTATCTCCTTTCAATATGTAAAATTATGCTATATTCGCAAACAATAATATTGTGTCATATCTGCATTGTATTTAAAAAACACTATTTTAAAAACATAGCCCTCGTATAATTATATTAGATTTAAAAATAAATAAGTACCACTCTCCATTTTGTCAAACCAGAAATCCCATCTGTTTATACTGAGATCCCTCACATCAACACATTTGACAAGGGCTTGTAACAGGCCTGCGACTGCCACAGGCAATTTCGTCAGTGCATTTGATTAATTGAGTGCTGTCATAATGTAAAGATACTCAAAACAAGCATTACAAAAATGCTTCTAAAATAAATGTTCTACCCTTGCTTGAACATCTCAGAACATCTGAGTGAAGGAGTCACATGTTCACATGACATCATCACCAGTGTAGGCATTGTCACCATGCCTACACTGGTGATGATGTCAAATGATCGCATCACCTGCCGGTCAATAGAAAAGAGACCTGATATATTGGAAGAATTGGCAGGCAAACGGTCAGACCATCCCTGGGTTTCTGAGAATATTCACCACGATACTATCCACTCTGTACTCAGAAAAATTGTATGTATGCATGTGGAAGGGATTTTTTTTCTTCCTTTTACGTACTGAACATAGAGTGGCTACAGGATTGTTTGGGGACCATTTGGTTGTCGTCTTATTGGTCCTTTGTTACATTGTCCTTAATGACCTTACGGTTTTTAGCTGTGATGCAGAGTGCCGGACATTTGAGGGTCAACGTTAGTGGTGGCGTGGAGTATCAATCTACACAACAGATGATTGTGTTTTGCACTTTATCTGTGGGGATATGCTGTACTTTTCTCTACATAAACTGTGTTCTGTTGTACATCTTGAGGAGCAAGCCAGTTTTTTGTGAGACGTCCCGTCACATTCTGTTGTTTAACCTTATCTTCGCAGATACTGCCTATCTTGTGAATAGTTTGTTACTCTACTTACTTGCTGCTTTCAGGTTGAGGTTGAGAATGTATGTTTGTGGTTTGCTTACAAGCATCAGTGTTTTAGAAGACATCATCTCTCCTCTTACTCTGATAGTGATGTCCATTGAGAGATATGTGGCTGTGTGCTTTCCTATGAGACATACAGACCTTGCCACCGTCAGAAACACGGGAGCAGCCATCGCTGTTGTGTGGACCATCTCTGGTGGCAATGTTCTAATGCGAGGGTTAATTCTTGTTGGTTGGAAAAGTAATTTTGATCCAAAAGCGGAAATGACAGACTTCTGCTCGAAAGAGGCAATGTTCCTGGCACCGATGTCCAGTGTAGTTGATAAAGCATTTTGCGCTTTTGTGTTTGCATTTGGGGGACTTGTAACTATTCTTTCCTATGTTGGTGTGACGTTGGTAGCCAGGTCAGCCTCGACAGATAAAGCATCTGCCAGCAAGGCTGGAAAAACAGTTGTACTTCATATGATTCAGTTGGTTGTGATTCTCATCGCTACCATCTACTCTAGCCTTCTCGTGAGCCTTGCAAGAATAGTGGACAGAACCACTTTGATTCGTCTCTACAACAGTTTTTTTGTGTGTTTGAATCTATTTCCAAGGTGTCTCAGTGCTCTTATCTATGGGTTCAGAGACAAGTCCATCAGACCTCTCCTCTTGAAAGGGCTCTGTGGTAATATCAAATGCTTGGCCCCCACATAACTGTTGATGTCAAAACAACCATGTAATCACATCACTGTCTTTTTTTCTGAACCCGTTTTCTTATGTTATCACATTGTTAGATGTAGTCAGGTTCATTCTCATTTTACTAAGTCAGCCGATGATGACCAGATCATGTTACCAAGTCCAAAACCAAATGCTTTAAAGAGAACAGTTATTTATCATGCCATTAATCATTGGAATAATTGCCCACTGAATATACCTAAATTGAGTGGCAAAGTATCTTTCAAGCACCATTTGAGATTGCACTCTTCAAATGTGTGAGTAGGGATCAATGGACATACACTGAATGAATGCAATAATGATTATAATACCCATGAATGTAATAACTTTTTCTGAATAATTTCTGATGATGACTATAATGATTTACTGCTTTTAGATTATCATTGTTAACTGAATTACGGTTTGTGTCTTGTGTATTGTTATGTTTTGTGTCTTTCTGCGTGGACCCCAGGAAGACTAGCTTGTCCCACTTGGGTGACAGCTAATGGGGATCCTTTTAAACAATAAACATTAAACAATAAACCATGAAATCTACAAAAATAAATAAAAATCTTGTCTAGATAGATGAAAAGATTAAATTTTTATTTGAAAAAGGTCTATTTGGCTCTAGAGATGACAGATTTTTAACTAGCGGCACTAGTTTTGGTTTCAGGTCAGATCACAGGTGACCCCTTTGCCCTCACCAGCTAAAGTGCCCCTCTGACTCTTGGTGAACATAAATTAAGAAAATAACTAATGACATTCGCTAAAGTTATATATGGTCAAAATTGATTAGTTATGCAAATACCTAGTGACATCCCAAAGCATTGCAGAATGTCAATGGTTTAAAAGATATTTTGTGAGAGAAAAAGATTGATTGGAAATGAAAATGTGATTACAAAGTGCTAAATGTTTTAACTGGAATATAAATGGTTTATGCTTGTTAAAATGGAAGGAATGAGGGGAAACTACTAAAATACACTTTGACGTCAACAAAGAAAGCCACCTGAATTCTGTATTTCTGACACAATCATTGCCAAAAGCCTTTAATAATGCTGGCTTAATGTTCATTTTTAACTTTTCTAGGGCAAGGGGAAAACAAACAGTTGACCTGTACAACAAAATACTTTTGAATGTTTTATTTTAAGGGTGACGGGGAAATGATACCAAAAACTGTGGAATCATCCAACTCTAGTTTCCTTGTCCTTACTTCAATGCAACGTTATTATCTCCTTTCAATATGTAAAATTATGCTATATTCGCAAACAATAATATTGTGTCATATCTGCATTGTATTTAAAAAACACTATTTTAAAAACATAGCCCTCGTATAATTATATTAGATTTAAAAATAAATAAGTACCACTCTCCATTTTGTCAAACCAGAAATCCCATCTGTTTATACTGAGATCCCTCACATCAACACATTTGACAAGGGCTTGTAACAGGCCTGCGACTGCCACAGGCAATTTCGTCAGTGCATTTGATTAATTGAGTGCTGTCATAATGTAAAGATACTCAAAACAAGCATTACAAAAATGCTTCTAAAATAAATGTTCTACCCTTGCTTGAACATCTCAGAACATCTCAGTGAAGGAGTCACATGTGAACATGACATCATCCCCAGTGTAGGCATTGTCACCATGGCTACAGTGGTGATGATGTCAAATGATCGCATCACCTGCCGGTCAATAGAAAAGAGACCTGATATATTGGAAGAATTGGCAGGCAAACGGTCAGACCATCCCTGGGTTTCTGAGAATATTCACCACGATACTATCCACTCTGTACTCAGAAAGATTTTATGTATGCATGTGGAAGGAATTTTCTTTCTTCCTTTTACGTACAGAACAGAGTGGTTATAGGATTGTTTTGGGACCATTTGGTTGTCGTCTTATTGGTCCTTTGTAACATTGTCCTTAATGACCTTACGGTTTTTAGCTGTGATGCAGAGTGCAGGACATTTGAGGGTCAATGTTAGTGGTAGCGTGGAGTATCAAACTTCACAGCAGATGATTGTGTTCTGCACTTTATCTGTGGGGATATGCTGTACTTTTCTCTACATAAACTGTGTTCTGTTGTACATCTTGAGGAGCAAGACAGTTTTTTGTGAGACGTCCCGTCACATTCTGTTGTTTAACCTTCTCTTCACAGATACTGCCTATCTTGCGACAAGTTTGTTGCTCTACTTACTTGCTGCTTTCAGGTTGAGGCTGAAATTGTATGTTTGTGGTTTGCTTATAAGCCTTGGTGTTTTAGAAGACATCGTCTCTCCTCTTACTCTGGCAGTGATGTCCCTTGAGAGATATGTGGCTGTGTGCTTTCCTATGAGACATGCAGACCTTGTCACCGGCAGAAACACAGGAGCAGCCATCGCTGTTGTGTGGACCATCTCTGGTGGCAATGTTCTAATAAAAGGGTTAATACTAGTTAGTTGGGAAAATAATTTGGATGCAGAAACTAAAGACTTCTGCTCGAAAGAGATAATGTTCCTGGCCCCGCAGTCGAGTGTATTTGATCAAACATTTCACGCTTTTGTGTTTGCAATCGGGGGGATGGTAGCTATTCTTTCCTATGTTGGTGTGACGTTGGTAGCCAGGTCAGCCTCGAGAGACAAAGCCTCTGCTGGCAAGGCTGGAAAAACTGTTTTACTTCATATGATTCAATTGGTGCTGATCCTCATCGCTACCATCTACTCTAGTATTCTCCTAAGCCTTGCTAGAATAGTGGACAGAACCACTTTGATTCGTCTCTACAACAGTTTTTTTGTGTTTTTGAATCTATTATCCAGGTGTTTCACTGCTCTTATCTATGGGCTCAGAGACAAAACCATCAGACCTCTCCTCTTGAAAGGGCTCTGTGGTCATCTTGAATGCTTGGCCTCCACATAACTGTGGATGTCAAAACAAGGATGTAATCACCATGAAATCAACAAGAAAAACTAGAAGTCTAGATACGTGAAAAGATTTATATTTATTTGAAAAAGGTTTATTTTGCACTAGAGATAACAGATTTTAACAAGCGGCGATTTTTTTGGATTGACGTCAGAAAACAGGGGACCCCTTTGCCCTCATCGGCGTAAGTGCCCCTCTGACTCTTATATATGGTAAAAAGTCTGAATGTTAAAGGTTTAAAACATGCAATAAAAGTTGTTTTGTGTGAGAAAAATTTTTTTGCGGAAAAAAGAATGTGATTTGAAATTGCTAAATGTTTCAACTGGAATATAAATGGCTTGTTAAACTATAGCTACAGTATAGTTGGTTGTTTAATTTTATTTTTTAGGTTATATCACTCATTGTATATTGTTATATGGTATATTTTCATATACATTGTTTTAATTTGATCAGTGAAATTGTAATGTATACTCTTAATTGTCTTTAATAAATTGTGATAATATCAGCCATATCAGTCATTAATTTAACAAATTAAGCTGCACTAGGTAATCTGCATGCTTCCTACAAGTGTGGATTGTCATTCCTTCATGAGCTGAAATATGTATGATAAGTACTCGACGGGGTTTAAAAAAAATGGGCACCCATTTATATCTAATAACCTTATCACCCAGCCAGAGTTGCACAGTAGTAAGCTTATGTGCAGCCAGCAGAGAAGCTTGTTTTGGTCAGCAGTATCCAAATGCATTTCCAAATACAAATATGTAGTTCTCAACAAGTTAATAAAGATAAGATTGTGCTTTATTGATCACTGACAGATATTTGGATGCCACTGCAGCAAGTACTAAGCTCCACTTCCCACTAGTTTCATAGATTACTTTTCACAGACCACAATGGGCCCATGACCTGTAATACACCAGAGAGATGCCCTCGGCATCCGGACAGTTTATTTGCTTCCCTGCCACGGAGATCGGTAAGAATCAACATGTAGGCCTTGTGTCATTGCTAACGGATACAAACTGGAATATGAAACTTTGGACATAGCAAAAGTCTGCGGAGAGCAGCCCGATGGACCAGCAGCACATCAAATGTGCTTCTGCTGGGGAATGTTCCCAGCCTCAATGTGGTGTTGGAGGTATGTGAGAGTGTGTGTGGATGATAGTTGGTTTAAGCAGCCTCACCTGGCCTGAACCAGACTGATTGGACTCAGGGGCTCGGTGAGGCTGCGCACCTTTTGCGAATTGAACCCTCATTGTGCAGTAAACCAGCCATCAATGCACACACTGTGAGATCTCCTGAATGGCAACATGGAGCACCAGGTCATGCATTATTGTCTACAAACTTACTATAAACCGGTTTTCCAACACCACCACCCTGTTTCCTTGTTCAGAGGAGCCCAGTAGAAGTACTTCATTGCAGAGTATGGCAGCCAACTAGGTATTATGTAGCATTACACATTTTACAGTTTGAGAATGAAGAACTTTAGGAGTAAAGAAACTCAAACTGGCAACTGTGATGCAAATAGCGTAGCTTGCGGGCTGGATGGGTGAGTGGGAGGGCTATTTAGGAATGTTGAAAATAAGATCCTTGTAAGCAAACGCCTCGTTCAGGCAAAAGTGCCACAAATCTGATCATAACAGTGAAGAACACAAATCACATTTGATCTTTTCAAAGTGAGCATTTAGGCTTTCAGCAAGAGAGAGGTACGGGTTGGCCAGCATTTATCAGTTATAGGATTTTATTTTATTTAGAACATTATTGAAATCACTATTGATATCACTATTGATAAGAATTGACAAAAGATATGTCCTGGTTACTTTAAGCTACGAGCTTGTTGAAATGTTTTGCAACTTTAATGTATAAAAACAAGTTGTACGGCTGTAGACAAAGTTGAACTTGTTTAGTTCTTCAGTTACTTCTGTTGGTTGATAACAGCACCACTTCCCAGACAACTAAAACCATTTTAAATTGACGTCAAAAGCTAGGCCAATCTATTTCGTCAATACGATAGTGAACTCCTTGGTAAGCATTTTAATATTTAATGTGTCCTAATGAGCTGGCAGGGGACTGGTTTAAAGAACACACCATTAGCTTCAAGCGGAGAGGTTAAAGAAGTTCAACAGTTCTGATGGATCCCCTATGACATGGATCCTTACAGCCTTGGGTATTAGCAATCCAACAAGCCTCAACTGCACCTTAATTGTAAACAAGTAAAACTTTTACAATACTACTGTCGCAATGTGTCTTAGTTTTGTTTTTCCTTTCAAATCCTCTCACATATTTATTTTTTTGAGTTATAAAAATCAATTGCAAAAAAAGTAACGCTTATAGCCTATGTTCAGAGTTTAATATATTATGTATTTGAGTGGAACAGTCCTCCGTACCATATTTAATATGTCAAGCCAAAGCCCATGCAGCTTCTCTCTGTCCTTATTTTCACAGAGAAAAAATACTTTTGTGGTCAGCTGGTCAACAGACCAGAGTTTCTTCGGGCGGGAGGTGTTGCAGCAGTTTGGCATAGAGCAGGGATCGGCACCTTTATGCAGGCTTGATAGCAGCAGCGGAATAGTTTGCAAGAGAAGATATATATTTACTTTTTTACTAATTGCCAATCAGATTACTGAAATATATATTTTTAGATAAAATAATTAATTTAGCCAATTAGATCGCTCCAAAGAATAACATTTTTGCCAATCACATCCGTGCCAAAATAAATCTCCCCACCAATTCTGAGAAATTGCATGAGATAACACCCAATTGGTATCTAGTACGGTCTGAGGAAACAGCTTGTCTATCGTCTACAACTTCTGGCAGTGTACACGCAATTCTTGAGAAAAGGGTCTACTACTATTCCGACTGTTCTGAAACAAATATGGTATCGATCAAACTGAGCTAGCTTGGGGGCGGCTGCTCTACATTGATGTAGGGCTGGGCGATAGATTTTTTTTTTTCAAACCAAACCCGAAGCCTGTGGCCAGAAGGGTCCTCCCCCCAGAACCTGCAGGACCCCAGCACTGACTGGGTGTTGTGGCAACCCGGCCCAGGCCAATTAAGGATATTGAGAGCACCTGAAGAACAAGTGGAGAAGCAGGGCTTAAATAGCCCGCTTCTCCACTCATTCGGGGCTCTCCCAGCCCTGGAGCTCCTGCACGGAGAGACCGGTCCTCGTGGGTGACGGGATTCCACCCACGAAGGAGGGGGCCGTTGATTCCTCCCGAGGTTTACGTTATTTTTGTTTTGAGAGACTTTTATGTTCTGTAATTAAACATGCCTTTTTGTGGCTTTTCACCAACGAAATGGTGCCCTGTTTGGGAGGAGTTGGTGCGCTCAACGTGCCGGGTTGCCACAGTGTCCAAACTGTGACCTGCTGAACGAGGAGCATATAAACTGTTACTCCTCACCACATACACTTGCAAACACTGACTTATATAGATCACTTTCTATGCTCAGTGATGTTTGACGTGCTATGTCCCCGTTATGTGTATATGTGCTGCAGAACAGGAACCTGCTGGAAATCAGCTATTTTACTGAAACAGGCCCGTTTTATATTGTAACTTTGTTACTTCTAATACTTTCCTGTATAATAAATAAAAAATAAAAAGAAGAATCGTGCGTTGATAAGAGGAGCGCAGAAAGTACTGGACAGCTCAGACGTTCCAGGACCTTCCACCACCGTTCTGACACTGGTCTTTAGTAGATCTTTCGAGGATCACGTCGTAGAGGATGTGAGGTCAGTGTTACAGCGACTTCGGCAGCACGGAATAAAGCTGAAGTGTGAAGTTTTCAAGCATAAGATCCGCTTGGGCCGCATAGTGTCGGCTGGGGGCAGTCAAATGGACCCTCGCCGTGAGAGCATTAAAGGCACCCAGTGCAACTTTATGTAAACATTCAATGAAAAATAAACATTCAATTTCTAGTCTTTTTTACACGTAGTAAGTTTCAATAACTCCATACCATTACATATCGACATTCAAGGAGCAAAGATGAGACGTCGTTGTGTGGTGAGAACTGATAGAAAATCGTAAACAACAACAATCGCCGGTGGGGAGAAGCCATTTTTCCATTGACTGGAAGCCTGCTTTATTTATTGTAGGTTACAAAAAATAAAGAAAATGGCGGCATTGTTGTTGTTATCGATTTTGTATCAGTTCTCACCACACAACGACGTCTCATCTTTGCTGCTTGAATGTCGGTATGTAATGGTATGGAGTTATTGAAACTTACTACGTGTAAAAAATACTAGAAATTGAATGTTTATTTTTAAGCCTCGAAAGTTGCACTGGGTGCCTTTAATGGAGAAGAGGCCAGGTACTGAGGGAGAGCTGAGATCAGTCATGGGATTACTGGGGGGGGCGGCAGTAGCTCATCCATTTACATTTACATTACTGAGCTACTACATAAAGGACTTCTCCCGCATTGCTGGACCTCTGCATGCACTGACTGAACTGGGCCCTGGATCAGACATACAAAGAGACAGAAACAAAAGGACAAGGAATCTAAAAGGAAAAAAATACCTGTTACACAAAACTCTAAAACCTCCCCTAATGTTCTGTCTCAGCTTGAGGAAATAAGGTCTGAAATGGCTATGCTCAAAGATCTTAAAGCTGAGGTGTCTCAAATCAGAGAGTCCATGCATCAGCCCCAGTACACGCCTCGACAGCAACCGCCAGCAGGTGGAGCCAATGTTACAACTGTCCCACAGTTTTCAGGTCAGCAGGTGCAGGATCAGGCACAGGGGTACTCGTTCACACCTGGCTCCAGACACAGACCGCAGGACCGCCCAGTACCAGCAAAGGTTTTCCCCTCAGTGCAGCTTCCCTATCCCCCATAGGGCCCCTCACAGTATGACCGAACACCAGTTCAGCTGGACTAAAGCCAAGGGACTCTTGAGTGACCTCTCTAGCTGCAAAGAGGAGCAAAGGGGTTCCCTCATCCCAATCTCTCTCAAACTCCTTACAGTAGGCTCGTAACATGGACTTTAGGGTCTGATGAAACCGCTCAAGGGCTCCTTGAGACTCTGGATGACAAGCAGATGAAGTCTGGTGCTCAATAGACAACTGCTGGAGAACCTGAGAGAACACACGGGACATAAAATTCGAACCCTGGTCAGGCTGGACAACTCTTGGCAGGCCAAACACTGTAAAGAACTTAATGAGGGCCTTGGAAATGGCTGAAGCGGTGACTCTACGTTCTAGAGATTGAACTCAAAATGAGGTGAAAACGAGAAACACTGCAACAACTTTCCTAATTTTGCTCTTCAGAATAATGTTGTAGCAAATAAACAATGATGCATTTTTTCGACAAACATGGGAATAAACAAAAGCATATTTCACCAGCATCCGATTATACCTGAAAAGAGCGGAGCAATGGGTAACAGATAATAATAGGGAAAAGTTTGTTTTGCATTTTGAAGCATTTTTTACTTATTTACTGCATCAACTATATCTAAACATTTTACTGCAACACATATTTATAACCATTACATTGACATTTTACAAAAAAAATAATATATTTTTTTTTTTTTCGATTTTACCATCAAATCGAATTACCATTAAAAATCGATTAATCGCCCAGCTCTACATTGATGCCAGTAGTCTGCCTTGAGAAATGTCATGAAACAAAGCACTGAGCACTTGTATAAGGGTTAGAGTCCTGAGTTTGTGTGTGGGTGGAATTCCAGAATAAGGCCTTTGGTCTGGGTTAGAGTCCTAGAATCTGGGTTAGAGTCCTTGAATAGGAATTGCATGTCATCCAGAGAGACTGTTGATATGATCTTAAATACATTGCACTTTCAATTTTACTTACTACAAAGCCTTTTTAACTTTCAATTTAATTTTCTATTTTTACCAGAAAGATACATGATCTGATACCAGAGAGAAAGGATAAGGGTTACTAGAATCCGGGTTGGAGTCCCAGAGAAAGTACCAAGTTCCTTTAGGTCGGGTTGGAGTCCCGACGTGGGTACCAGAGAGACTGTTGATCTGATCTTAAATACATTGCACTTTCTATTTTACTCATTTCTTTGCATATGTTTTCTTTTACTTATCTATTATTTTATTTTATTGTATGACAATGTTTATATGTGAAGCACTTTGAGTCTGCCTTGTGTATGAAAAGTGCTATAGAAATAAAGTTGCCTTGCCTTGCCTTGCCTTGACAAGGACACCTTCCAGCACTTTAGCTTTAACATACTGTCTGGAAGAGAAAAAAACTCTCAATACTTTGATTATAGAGGCATCAGATTGACATTTGAATGAGTTTCCTTATATTTTATCTAGATCTTATATAGTATTTAAATAGCAGCATCTTAATATTTAACAAAAGTAGTCTCATACAAAAGTACAATAATAAGCAGCTACTCCTTAACAAAAATTGTATTGTGGTATTGTAGTAGGCCTATATAAATAACAAACGTCAAACATATTTCCATATGTCTAAGCCTTAGACATATGGAAATATGTTTGACGTTGAGGCCTTAGACTCTAAGGCCTCTATAATTCTGTTTCTTTGTGTAGTTGTTCTAAAGGAAAAGGTTGCATACTTTATTATTCATCTTCAGTTTTGTGTTGAAAAGAGAGTAGGTCTTATGTTTCTGCCTTTATAATTTATGCATATCATTTGTTTTTTGTATTTGGTTTTCCCCATAGAACAATATCAGTTTTGTTGATCATGGTAATTTTAATCAGTGATGTCACACTTTTTGTGTGTAGCCTCTGGTCTTGTTAATCTTTAACTTACATTGAGAGGCCTATGTGTTAGAACAATCATCCAAATATTGTAAAGCATATTATGTGTACTGTAGCCAGTGACAGATTTGGTTGTAACTGTCTTATCATTTCATTAATATAAACGTCAAAAGTACGTCTTAAAGCCCTATTTCACATCTTCAACCGTTCGTAGTATTTGGGACAAACGGGGTCTAAGTAGCTTACAGTACATGGTTCAGACAGACCCTCCAGTTTTCTAACAGACACAGCTGAAAACCATGAGAACAATTCGTCTGTGTCCATGGCTCAGAAATCATTCACACACACACACACACACACACACACACACACACACACACACACACACACACACACACACACACACACACACACAGCTCTCCTCTTTTCTCTCGTTTTTTTTCCTTCTCCAACTCACTGTTGGTTCTTTATCAACAGTGATGCTGGTCGACGGTGACGTCGCTGGCCACCCCTCTGGAACACAACATTCTCCACATGAATCCAAATGACCCCCTCACTGTTTTTCTCCCCCCTTTTCGTCACTCATCTGACTTCTATCCTCATTTCTGTCTCAGAGAAGCATCTTTCTTACTCGCAATCTGAAATATTTCATATGATTTGTTCATGATCAGCTTATGTTTTCATCTGTGCTGTATCTGTTCTAAAAATATGTATCAATAGAATGGCGCCCAGATAAAATATGGCACCATTTTGGACCTTTGGACTTTTATTTTAGTATTGACAATCTTTTTCTCAAATTGTTTCAGTCTGCCTCTCCATCTATTTCCATAATGTTATCTATCAGATATGTATAAAGAGCACACACACACACACACACACACACACACACACACACACACACACACACACACACACACACTCTTTCAATACACAAAAACGTCATGGTATCAATTGACATTCTTCAATACGGTTCACTCTAGCTCCTCCCACAGGGACCTCCAACAACACACACAAAACACACACACACAAACACACACACACACACACACACACACACACAGAAAGGCAGTGTTACACGCCAAGACGAATCCTACACACAACGACACATCCACGCACACACACCCACACTGAGTCAGATGGAGGTCGGCAGGATGGCCATCTCCACGTGTGCTGGTTCTCTCCTGCATTGGACGGCCTTCACCCTCCTCTCAGGCAAGACATTTACCTAACTGTATTGTGACGTAGGGCAAGCAGGCTTGCCTGTATGGGCACTCTTCTTAGGTTATGCAGCTTCTTAGGTACTTTCCAATTGCTGCTATAGACCTCTTTTTTATGTTTTTAGATGGGAAGGGCAGTTCTTCCATCTATTTTGTTGGATTTGTTGTTTAGGAATATATGATGGATGCTTTAGGGTTTTAAGTTAGACCAGTCAGTCCATCCCTTGAGCTGGTTGAACAAATAATATAATTTCATGATTTACGTAGTTAGATACCGGTTTATCCCTCACCATACATTATCTTTTTAGTCTGTGATATGTTCCATTGTTTTCGTAAGAGGGCTCTGATTTGGTCATACTCTTGCAGTTACAAGTTTACTAAATAGCTTGAGGCCTATTAACAATTAATAGAATCATGCAAATATTTTTAAGCACATTTAGCTTATTGTACCCAGTAGGTGAGTTTGTCATAACCGCCTCACAAACACTAAAGGTTAACATCTTATCATTTTATTACTATCTATAATAGCAGTCATAGAAGTAGGCCTATTAGTCGTAGCAGTAGTGCAAAAAACAGAGGCCATGGGTTGCAGATATAATGACTTAAATAGACCTGCTGCTGCTAAAATCGTGTTTTCCTCTGGTCAATGTATTTTGGAAGCCACATATGACCACAACGATGCATTTTGCGCACCTCACAAAATTCCTACACAGTACCGGGATTCAAAGCTGTTATAGCGCTTGGTGTGCAGGTGCTTGTTCATCACAAAGACATATGCAAATACAGGATGGCCTTATGCTAACAGTAGCCAACTATCAGGAAGTAGCCTCTTAAGGCGCTGCTAAGCAGACAAATGGCAAAAACAGTAGACAGACTGTTAGGTTTTTAGGATGCAAACCCTTCATTTCTTAAATAACCTAGCTTTATATGTATTATTATGGGCCTACTATGTTTCTTGGTCGAGGAAACATCAAATGGATTTTTACATAATTAGTGGACTCCCAATGAGCTTTTGAGGATTTGCTGATGATCCGCATGTAGGTAATTTAATTAATAAAAGTGAAACTATGATTATTATCATTAATCCTAATTGACATTCTAATTATAATGCTGACGGGCAGATGTAGGTTTAGTGTAGTAGTGCTCAGTGTGTTTACTCCCAGCTCAATGTTCATGGGTTCAAACCCCAATGTCCAGAGTGTACCTATATGATTAGTACGCCTACTACACCATGGATTCAACCCATTACACGGCATTACTAGCTTAATATATTTCTGGAGGGAGTGCTATTTATTAAGATTGGAAAATCCCACAATCTCTAGAAAGCATTCAACTAGGCCGGATCTTCAAAGCTGTTGAGGTAGTTGCTAAGGCCTGTCCTACTGACTTAGTAGGGACACTAGTAGTAAACTACCATTTGTGTATCATTTGAGTCTACAGAGGTGAGTGACTGTTTTGAGACTAACTGTAATTACCTGACTTAATTTACATAGCTGATCAAAGGATGATGATGATGATGAATGTAATTATAACCCTTGCACAATATGCCTAACGACTATATGCTCCTGAATTATGTACAGTTCACTTTGAGTCACTTTGGGTTAAGCGCCTGCTTGATTACTAATCGTCAATCATTAGTGATCATTAGCTGATGAAGGTAATCTTTATCAATCGTCCTGTAGCTCCCTGGTCGCCACTGGTGTCTTCCTTCAAAGTGTCAGAGGGGGGTGTGGCCTCGCTGTCCTGTCAGTACTCCGTGAAGCGCTTCGGCCTGAGCCGCGTGTGCTGGGGGCGGAGCTGCGGAACCTTCTGGTGCAGCGACATCCTGGTCCAGACCGACGAGACCGGCATTATCTCTAAGGTGAAACTTGGCTAACCCATAAAGCGTGGAGGAACACACTAGCCAAACCGTTGGACATCTGAAATGTTTAACATGCCGATTCAACATGCAAAGTCTGAGAGCGTTGGCGTTTGAGGATTGGAGTCATTGGATGCTCTTATTAGTTGGGTGCTGCTAGCACACAACCAGCGAATCAGCGCAGTGTGAGACTAGCCCCACCCGATGTTAAAGGTTGGGTATGGGATTTGCGAAACGCCAGCAGATTTTGAAAATCCACAGCTCAAATGGTCCTACCCCCTCTCCTTCAACGCTGACTCTGACTCCACCCATTCCAAGTACATGGACTCACAATCATGCACGAGCGAACAGATGCACGAGAGCAAGCCATTAGCTAGTTAGCTAGCTCCAGTAGCTACCGCAGGATAACAACAAACAGAAGCTTGCTCTGGGTCACAAGCTTTGAGTACGTGCAAGAAGGGGTCGCACGGGGGGAGGGGTCGCGCAGTACGACCGTTTGATTGATGTGCTTACTGTCCAATGCCACTCGGTGGGTCTGGAAATCATTGGCTGGAGTTTTTCGAGCCCTGCCCGTTCCACAGATGATTGACTTGTTTAATTTTCATGTCAGTACATGTCAGTGGCTGTAAGCGGGTTATGATAAGGATTTCAAGTAATTTTGCAAAAATTGCCAAAAAAGAGAATTCCATACCCAACCTTTAAGGAGACTGAGAGGCTGATTATGGTCCCACGTTCACGCAACGCAAGGACCATGCAGATGCTTCGACGCAGTCGTGAACCTGTCTTGATTCTGCGTCGAGAGGACCAATCACAGCCCTTGCTGCCGCGTCACCTCGACGGTCGGAACGTAAAAAATTTTGGGAGGCACACATCAGGCCCTTGCAGTGGATGTAAGGAGGGTCCGCAAGGATGTTACGGGTCCGTAACCCCCTTGTGTTGCATGAACGTGGGACCATAATCAACACTTTACACGCTACACACTGCCCGACTCAAAGCAACATTAACTGCCTTTATCCAACCACTGTCTCCTTTGCCGCTCGTCAGACCCTTCGGCAGAAAAGTTGCATTGAAACATACCGCGAATACTACTGCCAACTACACAGTATGTACTGCGCTTGTGTGAGATGCAATAAGTCTCCTCTTGACATGGGATGGTGCTAGACTTTTGGCGCTAGTCCATCCAGCGCGCTGATTCGCTGGTTGTCAGAGTAGCCAATCCTCATCCGCCAACCCTCTCAGACTTTGCAAGTTGAATCGGACCATCCGAGTGGTTCCAAAAGCTTCTAACACAGCTTAACACACCGAACAGATGTGTTCCCTCCAAACACTGCAGATGTTCCATGCTTAACCAACCTGCTCTCGGGATACCTAAAAAAAAAAGAATTGATTTCTTATTTTATTTTTATTTTTTTCAAAAAATTTGATTCGGGGCTAATTAAAAAAGATCTGGGGCTTTAGCCCTGAATAAAACAGCCTAGTGACGCCACTGGGTGTGCTCAAGTATGTATTCCAAAGACCTATGGTGTGTTCACGTGAGACCGTTCCCGCCGGACTGAAAATGTGGAACCGCCACTTCTGACTGAAATGAAAATATTATAAGAATATGTAGAACATGACCAACAAAATTTTGGTATGCATAATTTTTTGTTAATATATATTATAGTTGTGATCGTGCAGGTGCTCTACCGTTCACCAGAGGGTGCTGCAGCACCCCTCTGCACCCCTACTTCCCACAGCCTTGTTTACAACCATGACTCTGCTTCCCCCAGGTGACGGACAGGTACAGGTTAACGGGAGACGTGCTGGATGGACAGATGGACCTGTCTATCCTGAACGTGAGGAGGACGGACAGCGGCCCGTACTGCTGCAGGGTCAACATCAATGGGATCTTCAACGACAAAAAGGTGGTCATGAACCTGCGTGTGGTCAAAGGTACAGTACATGCAGGCACCTCAGCAGCTCTGATGAATCAATATGTTTTTCCTGATGTGTACTTCTGTGTATATGCCCTAGAAAGATATACATATTCGAAGATTGTCTTCAACTAGCATAATTCCTCAAAGGTTACATTTTAGTCCATGACATTTTGCACTTGATTCATATGTATGTTGCAATGGAAACCAGCATAATCCCTTGTGCATAACGCCCCATTTGCTGTGCAACTTCTTTATATGTTTTCTATGTAATCAACCTAATATTCAAAGTAACTATACTAGACTACAACTATAGACAGCTGATTTCCATATCAAGGAATAGCCTTATATTTGGATTGCTGTCTAGGAACACCAGGTCGTTATTTACTTATGAAATGACGTCTGTCATCCCTTCAGTACCAGGGTCAATCACCAGCACCACACCGAGTACCACTGCCATGACTGAACGCGTCACGACGGCCCCATGGGCTTCCACCAGTGAGTCCATGTGTTGGGTTGAGCCAAAGGTTCAATATGTTTGTAACACATTTTATTTAAAAAAAAAAGTGTGTGTGTGTGTGTGTGTGTGTGTGTGTGTGTGTGTGTGTGTGTGTGTGTGTGTGTGTGTGTGTGTGTGTGTGTGTGTGTGTGTGTGTGTGTGTGTGTGTGTGTGTGTGTGTGCGGTGTTCCTCTGTGTCCCATTGCTCCAGCAACGTGGAGGAACATCTTGTCCTCCCATCTCGAGCTCTTCAGAAGAAACTCCACCCCCCTGCATTCCGGAGCCATCACTGTGAGTAACAATAGATTGTATAATATCATAATAATAATATCAGATCTATAAAAGATCCATTCCATTCCTACAAGGGATGGGCATCCTTTAGTAATAATGTGTTTCACTTGTTCTCTTGTTGTTCTGTCATCTGTGTTATATATTCACAGAGCTGATGCTATGATGAGTCATGTGTGTGTGTGTGTGTGTGTGTGTGTGTGTGTGTGTGTGTGTGTGTGTGTGTGTGTGTGTGCGTGTGCGCGTGCGCGTGTGCGTGTGTGTTGTGTTGTGTGTTTGTGCTTGCTAATCATGCAACGTTAACCGACAAAGAAAGTATGCAAACGTCAAACTGCAAATGTATTTCACTCGACGTCGTTCGGCTTGTAGTACCTCGTTTCAATCCCTTCCCGTTTCCTCCATGTTGTCTCCGCTAGATGGAGGACTCTGTGCCCACTCTGTCTCTCCAGATCAACGTTCCCGTGCTCTCCCTCTCCCTCTGTCTGCTGCTCCTGGTGTCCGGAACGCTGATTGTCCTTGCCTTTAAATGTAGGTCCCTACGTGTGACTTTACTCGACAGACACACTGCAACGTGCACACTGAAAATGTTAAGTTCAACAAGTGGCCAAAAGAAGGCAAAATGCATTCCCAAGCAACTACACAAGGTTATCACATCGGAATAAACAGAAATTCCGCTGGACGTCTGTCGAAGTCTGAGGAATAAAAAAACATGAACCCCAGCGAACGCCGAAAACACATGGCATGAGAGATGAGACATGAATACAGCTTGTAAATGATATCAAATTAAATGGAAACCTTCTTCGAATAACGCAATAATTTTTTTACGCCTAATACCTTAATTCACTTCATTGTAAACATGTCTGCGTAGTATCTGCCTCGCTGTTGGTTA
Source organism: Gadus macrocephalus (assembly GCF_031168955.1). Taxonomy (NCBI): domain Eukaryota; kingdom Metazoa; phylum Chordata; class Actinopteri; order Gadiformes; family Gadidae; genus Gadus; species Gadus macrocephalus. The sequence goes on from NC_082388.1 coordinate 23,183,907, forward strand.
CAACAGGTTAAAGAGCAACAGGACACTTCTGTAACTGGTTTTAAACGGCTCTCCAGCAGCAAATGGAAGACTATGGCACAAAGCATGTATCTGCCATTCACTAGAAAGTGAAGTTAAAAGAAACATATATTCTACTCTAACACTTACATGCCAAAACTAATATAATAGTTTAAATAGCTTTAAATCGTCTGTAACAAAATTCTCCTTAATTGCATGATATATTTGTATGCATCTTTTTTTCCTCAAGGTGGAATCCATAGAAGAGCTTCAATGAAAGGCTGGTGAGAAAATACCCTCAGTGATCTGCAAAAGTTTTGAATTGCACAGATAAGACATTGTGGAGATAAACGTCAATATACAGTGAACTTGATTCCCAGATGGCAAATTTAGAATTTTAAGAATATCGTGAAATTTAGAAAAAATATACAAAATAATATATTTATACAATATAATTAGCTGTGGTAGCTGTTAGTAAATGATATGGAGTAATGGTTCACGGAGGCCGTAGTTGAGCTCCTCTGGTTGGTATAACATCTTCTTCTCTTCCAGTTTCTCAACCAGGGAACCCCCTCACATCATCTACGAGATACGCCTGAGGAGGCCCATTCAAGAAAACATCTACACCTTGGACTGAGGTCTGAGACAACGCTCTGAGATTGCTTATCCCCGACATTTTGTACTGCTCTGATAGACTGTTTGACCTGATCATATCCTGTGTGTATAGATCTTAGGCATAGCTCAAAACACTATTTTATGTTGTCTTTTTTTATATCTGCGTTAATGAAGGAGACAGTGATGACATAGTCAAGCGAAGATGAGTTTGTGCCGTTGCCGGTTGCCAAAGTTCAAGACACTGTGACGCCTGGTGCCCACTAGTCTGTGAACACATGGTTAACACACTCGCGGGTTGAGCCGCCATTCACAAAATACCAACTTTGTCACGCATCTGCCTGTAGTGTTTCCTAATGGAAAAAGTCTGCTTGTATTCTATGGGGTCAGAACAGTCTCATTAATAATGAAAGCACAGAAAAGGATTCACAAATGTATTTTGTGATTTATATATAAATTACTCTCTTCTCACAAATACATTTCAATGCACACACAAATGGATATCGGTATGTATAAATGTAAAATAAATCCATAAACAAAAATAAGTTTCACAAACACATTTCTGATCCACACACAAATGTGTCTTGTTTTAGATAAATGGTATGTAAATCCATAAATGTATATATATATATTTTTTTAGCAATTTTATCAAAAATGACGCTTTTCATTTGTGAACCCTTTTGCATTTGTGCGTGAACTGGCCTGTGTTTTTAAGACTCTCCTGACGTGGCTGGATCACGGCTGGATTCACTATATGCATTTTTTTCAACAAGGAACTCTCTGTAGCCAATCAGATGCCTCCCTCGTTTTCAGCCAATCACATTACTCCAATGACTGGGTGTCTAGATTGTCTGTGCCGTTAAAGTAGCATTAATAATCGTTTACTACTTTAACGGCACCGACAATCCCAAAACCCAGTTGAAACTAGATTGAAAAAGTGTGTAGTTCAAAACGTGACGCAGCGTTTACTTCTTCACCACCTAGAGATTGTTATGTACGATCATTCAAAAACCCCATGTTATTTCCCATAGACATTTGACCGAGGGAACCGGGAGGCTCGGAGGCTGGACTTATTCTTCTGAGGTCGCGACTGCAGTCATGTGATTGGCTGAAAACGAGAGAAGGCAGCTGATTGGCTACAGAGAATTCCTTGTTGAAAGAAATGCATTTGTGAATCCAGCCGCGTCAGGAGAGTCTCAAAATCCACATATAAGTACAGACCAGTTCACACACAAATGCAAACAAGTTCACAAATGAAAAACGTCTTGTTAATTCAAGTTTAACAGTTTTATATCAATGAAACAACATCAAAATACATTTTTTATGAAAATTGCAAATATTTATTTTATTCATATATTTATGGATTTATATTACATTTATTTAAAACAAGACACATTTGTGTGTGGATCAGAAATGTGTTTGTGAAACATATTTTTGTTTATGGATGTATTTTACCTTTAAACATACCGATATCCATTTGTGTGTGCATTTAAATTTATTTGTGAGAAGAGAGTAATTTATAAGGAACCACAAAATACATTTGTGAATCCTTCTCTGAGCATTCATTATTGATGAGACTGTTCTGACCCCATAGTATTCAAAGCACACATGATGAAAATAAATGTTCCAAACAATAAATCAGTTGATGGCTAAGACAAGGATAAATTGTCTACTTTTCATTGCATGACTGCTCTGGGTTTTTTGCTTCTAGTTTGGAAATATTGTAGCCTAAATGATTGTGTCAGATTACGAACTGTGAAATTGAAAACGAATTCTGCGGTTACGTAACCGCATGTCATTTATTGTGGCCGGAGAACCACTTCAACCATATCCATGTGAATGGTTGATTTTAAGCAGTTGGCGTTAAACTTATTCCACTCACAAAACAACTAAAAGCAACTATACAACTCTAAACCTGCAGGCCAATTATTAATTTAACTTTGAAGACTCGTAGTTGTTAGCTAACTTGCTACTCTTCCAATGTCGCGCCAAAAGAAAATTCAACGATGCATCTCGAACACGGCTTTAGCCACACACTTTTATGACAATTTTATGGCATACCAACATATAAGGTTGATTTGTGTTTTGATAATCAGGCATCTTAAAATTGTATATTTTCCTTTGAATATGGCTCCCTCTATTGTCCAAAATGAGCATTTTCATAAAATAAGTTGGATAGCGCTGTGCTGGTGATGGCATGGGCACAGTGGCCGGAGGTGCTATGATATTCATGCACCTGCGAATAATAAATCAGTGCCCTTGTTTATGTAGCCTAAATATAGATATAGTTAGGATGTGTCGGGCAATTTATTAACATAGTCTTGATTTGTAGCATGCAGTTCAAACTGAACTTTTAATCCAAAACATCTCAGAGATCCATATAGATGGCCTTGTTGTCCTGTCTATGGCAAATTGAAAAGGCAAAAACGGACATTGGTCCAGGAAAGCGTGATGCAGAGAGAGCATGACCAGACAATATATAACAGGTGAGTCATTAATAGTCTACTATTTATTGCACTCATTAATAGTCAGGACTTTTGCACAGTACTAGCACAGACATATTAAATAATAAAATACAGCCTATGCCAATGATTCACACAGATTTGACGTGTCAAAAATGTACTTCTTTATACGAGAAGTTCCCAGTCACCTTGGCCACTATAGCACATCCTTCCAAAAAATCCCACAAGAGAACCACATCAGGCCTAGTCTCGCAAAGCCAGACCAAACTACAGCAAGTCGAATGGTCTGGAGCCACGCTACCTCGAGCCGTCTATCCGTGGGGAAAATGGGCGGGCCTGTTTTTATTTCTTTAAACCAATCACAATCGTCTAGGGCGGGGCTAAGCCCGGGAAGCAGCAGCGGTGTCCATGCAAAATAGAACATCTTTCTTCCTCAGCAAATGCTGTAAGCAAGTCTTTAGCAGTTCTTTGCAATTTTCGACGGAAAGAGCCAAACATGCCAACTTTACAGCGCCGTCAAAGTCCTCTTCAAAACTCGGCATACTGCCTAGTTTCCGAGTTTGAGGGGGAGCACAATACGGGAACGCCAAAAACCGGAAGGGGAGGAGTCGCGGCCAAATCCGACGCTAGGCAATAGACGCTGTCCACTTCCGTTCAGCCAGACTACATCAGGCCTAGCATTCAGGACCTTTAAGGCTGTGCAGCAGTCCCTGTTTTCACATGAGAGAACAGTTAAGATAAAAAAAACATGAGTGTAAAATTGTTATCTATACCCAGCCACGCATTGGTATATAGCCTTCTCCACTCCTGCATAGTGACCAGGGGCGGCTCTGGGCACGGGCGAACCGCCCGGGGCGCCATTCTTTCTTGCCACGTGGGGTGCGCCACGAGCAGTTAGAAAAAAAAAAAAAAAAACATCTGCGCCGCTAAGCGGTTTTCTATGATGTAGGCCTATCATAACATTGTGTGGGGAATTGGCATATTGGCACCCCCTCTGCTCTGGCTGCAGGCGCACCTGCTTGCTGAGAAGGTGCCGTGCACAGACGGACTGAAACCCCCACCGAAGACCCTAGGGCAGGGGTTCTCAAAGTTTTGACAGCTGAGGGCCAATTTAGGAACCCAAAATTTGACTGAGGGCCGCCAAAGGAAAGAAATGTAGGCGGCAAACGCCGTCAGCATCCCAGTGGTGAAAAAAAACATTGCACCGTAGACCTCTGGGAGTGAGGCCAAGTGAGGTCTAAATCACAAAACTGAGGTTCATCCTTTCAAAGTAATGTGCAGTCCGATTAAAACTAACAAATAACAGGATTTAATAGAAAGCTGGAGAGAGTCGACTTTTCTCTTTATATATAATTATATTTTTGTTTAAATTAATATTGATATAATAATAAAAAAAAACTTACTGGCAATGATGGAAAAGTATAACAAAATGGGGAACGACTTCACGTGACAAATGAAGAAAGAGGGAACAGAAATTGTTTGCTTTGCAATTATTATATTATTTTACACATGTGGGGAACCACCAGCACCCAGTTAAGGGTTAGGGTTAGGGCTAGTAAAATTTATATTATTGCACAGGGGCTTTCATAAGTGCGCCATAAGCTAAATCACCATTTTGTTACCTTATTAAGCAATAGATAGTAACTTAACTGATTCTAATTTATTTATTTAAATGGATGGCACTCTGGGCTAGATGTCGGGCTGACAACCTGCCGGGAGTTTTGGTTTGGATTGTGGAGATTCACCATGCTCTCAATCATGGTGAGGTTCAATAAGGACCATTCTTCCTAGACGGATATGCCCCGAGTACAAACACAGCCTACGAATTTGCAGGGTGCTTTTATCATGGTAGTGAACATTGCTACAACACGGGCCATCAATGGTGATTCTACACGGGGGCCTACAGGGGCCAGTGCCCCTTTAGACATGTCCCTGGCCCCCCCTGTGTCCCCCCCTGTGATGACCAAATAAAATAACTATGATTTTACTGATTTTACGGAACTAATTTGACGCAACGTTCTACAACGTTGTAACTTAGAGCGGCTAACCCAAACACTGTGCTGCTGCTTCTCGGTAATTGAGAGCTCAGCGACTACTCTTGGAGAAAGAACCACGATTTCTCCTGTTGCAAGAGTCGAAGCTAAGTAAAACGATTTCATTTCTTGAGTGACTTGCTGTTCTTATAGCAGCTGTCATGAAATGAGGATAGAACAGTAGAACAGGGAAGTTTCCTTTGCGCTCTTTAGACTTTGCACGATTGCTGTAACCCTTCCTGTAAGCTCAGCCTCTTGGGAACACAGTTTCTCCACACTGAAACTGATCAAATAAATAGGAAATGGCACATTGTTTTGCACTTCGTTGTCACCCTGGAGTACAAAACAAATGTTTATTAGATTTTGATGATTTAGTATCCCCAAGACCAGGGGTTCTCAAAGTTTTGACAGCTGAGGGCCAATTTAGGAACCCAAAATTTGACTGAGGGTCGGCAAATGTCAGCATCCCAGTGGTGAAAAAAAACATTGCACCGTGGACCTCTGGGAGTGAGGTCAAGTGAGGTCTAAATCATAAAAACTGAGGTTCATCCTTTCAAAGTACCGTATTGGTCCGAATATAAGACGACCCTGATTATAAGACGACCCCCCGTTTTTCAACACAAACATTTAGAAAAAAAGATTTGCAGACCAGATTTGCAGAACAAAGAACAGTGAATTAAACACTTGTTATATTAATGACAATAATAATAATGCCAGTAAAGGCTACGGCACTTTCAAGGCAAAATATGTACAGTATGATTCAAAATTAATATCAAGCAATAATCAAGCAACATTGGGAACATTTTTAAATAACATAGAAAAATACAGGCCACATATTTAACTAAACTTAACTAAAATTCGCCAAACTTCTCCTCCGATCTCTCTCTATCGCTCACACACGTCCTCTACCCCGCTGTGTTTGCTCTCGCTGTCATCGCTCCCCAGCTGCTCCGCTTCCACCGGCTCCGCCCAAAGCGCGTTTTCTCTGACGTTTTCAAAAACTCTCCGGTCAACCTCACTGAAACGGCCACTTTGAGGACCACGGTAGGATTTGCGCTGACTGTTGACGTCTTTGAGACGTTATTTTGGTGCTCGCCATCTTCTTACGTTACACTCCGTGACCCCAAACTTCTTGGCAGCTTGGCAGTTGTTACTTGACTCTGCCTTATTGACGACCATTATTTTAAAATTGGCATCATAGCTCCTCCGCTGTTGTTGATTGACCTGACCCACTTTTGAGCCACTTGTCTCTAATGGTCAGCCTGTCTATAAACACCGGTAACGGTCTGGTTGTTAAGGACGCTGGACTACTTCTTCCCGGAACCAATTTCTGGCGCAACCTGCGGCCGCGAATGTGTATTGACATTTAAAGGGAGAGGCGAAGAAGAGAAACTGCGCTCTGAATACTAGACCCCGAATATAAGACGACCCAACTTTTTCAGACCTATTTCGAGGGGAAAAAAGGCTGTCTTATATTCGGACCAATACGGTAATGTACAGTCGGATTAAAACTAACAAATAACAGGATTTAATTGAAAGCTAGAGAGTCGACTTTTCTCTTTATATTTATTTAATTTATGTTTAACTTAATTTTGTTATTAAAAAAGGAAAAAATAATCTATACGTCATTGCGGGCCGCCAGGAATGTTTCTGCGGGCCACCATTGGCCCGCGGGCCGCACTTTGAGAACCAATGCCCTAGGTTCATGAGACAAACCCCAGGAGGTGACAAGAGATGGGAGAAAGGAGGCGGGAGGTGGAAGAGGAGGGAGAGGGAATGGAGATGCAGGATGTAGCAGAGAGAGGAGAGGATGCAGGAGGTGGATGAGGATGCAGGAGGAGAGAGAGAGGATGCAGGAGGAGGAGTATAGGGAGAGAGGATACAGGAGGTGGAGTAGGAGGGAGAGAGGATACAGGAGGTGGAGTAGGAGGGAGAGACGATACAGGAGGTGGAGTAGGAGGGAGAGAGGATACAGGAGATGGAGTAGGGAGAGAGGATACAGGAGGTGGAGGAGGAGGGAGAGAGGATGAAGTAGGTGGAGGAGGGAGAGAGGATGCAGTAGGTGGAGGAGGAGGGAGAGAGGATACAGTAGGTGGAGGAGGAGGGAGAAAGGATGCAGGAGGTTAGGGTGGAGGGAGAGAGGATGCAGGAGGTTAGGTGGAGGGAGAGGAGGTGGAGGAGGAGGGAGATGTATGAAGAATAAATAAATACAAGGAGGTACTGCTGGAGCTTGTGCATATTTCCCTGCAATGAAGTATTTTAGATGGATGGGTGCGGCATACCATCTGGATCCTGTTCTCCCTAATTTATAAGACTATAAGCACCGGTTGTCGAGTATAGAAAATGCATTGGCAAAGTGTTGAGCAAGTTAAGTGTAAGTGTCGCGTATTAAACATGTCCGGTCTTGTTTTGTGTCAATGTGTCAAAGGAGTTCAATTAGCGTAGGCCCCGAGTTGGGAACCGAGGGTTCCCGTCCTTGTACGGGCCTGTTGCTACAACATTGTTTGGGATGACAAGCAGACCTCCACACTATTCCGCTGACTTATCCTCTGAGTTTCCCTGCATGTTTACAGGCAGCAAAGGTCACATGAGCTAAAGAAGCTTACTTATTGGCTGTTGTTACTTCGAGCCAGTTCAAGTGCAAGTTAGGATCTGTTTAGTTTTCATTAATGACGCTCAAAAAATAACCAAGTCAATTACGGGAAATGCAATGCTTTTACTTTAATAAAGTCAGGTTGCATTTGGTTAGTTCGTCCTCTTTGACTAAAGGCCACGCGTTTAAAGGCGTCTCGTTTAACATGCCCACCGATATATAATGGTGCGAGGCGCTGACTGGGAACACTACTCGGTTCTCGGCTGTCGCAGCTGAGTGCAGTCAAGGAATGGCTGGCTTCTTCTTTTCGCTTTTAAATTACAAGACAGAAAAGTATGTCATCGCCGAAAACAAGAAGATCGGAATACTCTTCAGGGTCTACCAGGTGGCCGTTTTGGCATACGTGATCGGGTGAGTCGAAGTTGTCTATTTGTGCGTTTGGAATGGGAAAAGTTGACCTATCGTCCAACGTCTTTCATACTACTAACCATGGATATAGCCCTCAAATAATTACCAGTTATTAAGGTTATGACTATTCTTTTTGAGTTACTGAGAAAGCAATACCATGTCTCATCAACATATGCTATCTGCCGTTGTTTTAGATGTATAGGATTATTCCACAGTCGGATTAAATCGAGAAATAATAGGTATCACGCCCCCTGCTATTTGATAGCATCAGACTGACAGAAAAAATGATTTGAAGATTGTTTTGAAGATGATGGTCCAACATGACTTCACTTTAAATGTATCTACCAGGGTTTCACACCAAAGTTTGGTATAAAAATGACTGGATTTGGATTTGATGTTCAAGAATTTTTTTCAACGTTTTTGATCTGGCATTTTACCACATCCCTTTTGCTATACCTTGATGTCAAATATGCAATTGACTTCAGACCACATGTTTCAACACGTCAGGCTGCTAAAGAGGATTAGGCCTTTTTAAAATTAAACATCATGAACTATTACTACAGCTATGATATTTTACACAAATTAATATTTGAAATCAGCATGGGGGAAAAAAAGGCATGAACTGCCATAGTTTCTTGCAAGGCACGCCAACAACTCCCCTGAACCGGAATGATGCCCCCATCTCTGCCCCCATGGGGTACGGTCTGATCCTCAGATGGGTGTTTGTGATGAGGAAGGGCTACCAGGAGAAGGAGGAGGCCATCCAGAGCTCAGTGATCACCAAGCTGAAAGGGGTCGCCCTCACCAACAGCTCCGACTCGGGCCCTCGCCTCTGGGGGGCCGAAGACTATGTCATACCACCTAACGTGAGAATATATACAACTTGTAAAAGTTTGGTACATATCCAGCACTATCTGTAGCTGGGGCGGTAGTAGCTCAGGAGGTGAAGCGGGTTGACTGGTAACCGGACGGTTGCTGGTTCGATCCCCGGCTCCTCCTAACTGAATGTCGGGGTGTCACTGAGCAAGCACGCCTCACCCTGAATGCTCCTGACAAGCTGGCTGTCGCCCTGCTTAGACTCCGCCGTCAGTGTGTGAATGAATGGTTGTAAGTTAGATAAAAGGGTAAGGAAAATCCCCTTAATGTAAATGTAGCTGTAGCAATGATAGTGTGCGTTTGATCCGCTTCTTTGTATTGGATTAAAAAAACAAGCCGTCATTTAAGAATATACCATTAATCGATGTACATGTATCATTATCTGGTTCAACCTGAATAGAGACATGGCCTAGATGCATGCATAACTATGTGTGCGTTGAGCGAGATCATGTAAACATTGATGAGGTAATTCGATGACCTCATCAATGTGAACAATCAGGAAATATTGACAAGCAAGACGACAGAGCCTTTAGGGTCAACACCACCACAGCCTTCTGTCCATAGACATTACTCTCCCCACTCCAATGTAATTGGTTTCACCTTTTCTTCCTCTTGGTGTGTCTCAAGTTTGGACGTAATCCTGTTTTACAGGGGGAACAAGTTTTCTTTGTTGTCACGAATTTCGTCGAGACGCCAAACCAGCGGCTGGGCCTCTGTGCTGAGGTGAGAGTGCTGAGATGGGACGCGTACCAACAGCAACAACGTCGTCTTCTGGAACTCTGAGATCGTTCAGAATCCGAGCAAACTGCTTTGCATAACTCTGATGACACACACACACACACACACACACACACACACACACACACACACACACACACACACACACACACACACACACACACTTATGCAAAATGTTCAATGCAAAGTCAAGCATTGTGTAAAAGTCGTGAACTTTTAGCAACCCATAATTCCTTGGTCTTTTTTCTTTTATTTATATATATATTTTTGGGGGGGTTTCTGACAGAGCTTTAAGGTTCCAGATGGACGATGTTTGAGTGACGAAGACTGTGTGGAGGGTGAAGCCGTGATCTCCGGCCACGGTGAGGACTTTTTAACGCCCGTCTGCACATTTATATTGGGTCCAAGCATGTAGGATCCCTATATGCATGTCTCCTCTCTCAGTATCTCCCTGTATGTGACTTCCATTTGGCTCATGATCTTAACGTTTGACAGGGATCAAGACTGGTGTGTGTGTGAACAGCACAGGGACCTGTGAGATCCAAGGCTGGTGCCCTGTCGGGAAAAGCCACAGACCCCCGTGAGTGTGTGTGTGTGGCGACAGCCCTCCACTAGCCATCTTGTTGCTATGTTCCCTTTGCTATCAGACCCTTCATGTGATCCTGAGTAATCTCACAGGTTCTATTTATTGTACAATGAATAGAACCTGTGAAATTGAAACTGGTTTCACACTCGCACACGTCAGGCACGCACGAGCGCTCATTCCGCCTTCGCCCCCCCCCCCCCCCCCCCCCTACAGAGAGCCCCTCTTGAGCGGGGCGGAGAACTTCACCATCTACATCAAGAACTTCATCAGGTTCCCCAAGTTTGAATTCTCCAAGTAAGTGGGCCTTAAGTGGCGCGGACCGATTGTCTCTATTGCGCTCCTTCAGAGTAAGAGCGCAACAGTAGTGGGCTAACGTGTCCTCACGGCTGTTTTGAATAGCTTTAGGGGGGGGGGCAGGTCTAATAATACCGGCGCTGGGACTGCGCAGCAGGCAGGGAAACGGTCACCCGAGATGTCCTTGACGACTCGGCCGCGGGCCACGGACAGGTGTCCGATGTCCTACGGCCGCGGGCTGTGTGACTGTGGCCGGTTAATTCTGACTGGCCGGCTAATTCCGCTGCAGCACCAGTGCTGTCCGTCCAAGTCTGGCACGAATCGGCGGTCCACGGGTCAACACTGCAGGCTGTGATGATGTCAGCCCAATCGGTGGGACGTGTGGCCAGGGATTCCTCGCGATGACAGTTGTTGTACTCGTACTAGTACCGCAGACAACGTGGATCTTTTGGAAACTCGTAGTTTGTCATTATTGAAACATTAAAGAAGGATGACTCAACAAGTTAACCACTCAACGCGTCTTGTAGCGATTCCCAGCTGTGGCCCTATGCTACTCGTTGTTCCCTTTCTCTTTAAACCCACTCTTCTGTCTTGTATAAAATACCACGTAAATACAGGTATAGCTAAAAAAAAAATGAAGATAAAGGAAAGCAATTAAGTTTTCATCGTTTTCGTTCCGTCCAGTAGTTCTGTTAGTGTGTTAATGTTTTGCGAGTTGAATTGCTTCTTGTGAATGTTATGCTTCAACTTTTTCCCCAAAGGTCCAACGTCCTGGAAACCAGCAATGACAGCTATTTGAAAGGTTGTACCTATGAAAAAGTCGAAGATCCGTACTGTCCCATATTCCGTCTGGGTGACCTGGTCGATTGGACTGGCAATGACTTCCAGGAGATGGCTGTTAAAGTATGGATTATTCCTCACTTCTTAAAAGACCTGGTGTTCTGATTTGTGTTTTTGAATGAATTGATATACTCTATTCTCCATTCTCCATGTGCTCTTGAGTTTCTGAAGATTACTTGGACATATCATGTAACATTTAATACATAATCGTTTATAAAAGATCTTTGAATTTATTCAGGGTTAATTGCACGTTCCGGTTTATAAATAAACAGAGTCCTAAGTCCTAAATCCTAAAGCACAAGATGACGTCAGGGCAGACGGGAAATAATGGTTTTGAATTTTTGCGTCCGAAATAGACAAGACTATTTGAAGCAAGTGAAAGAGAATACAGCCATGCTTCATTTGCACTCCATGTGCTGGTTCTTGTTTGCGACAGGTTAAACTTGTATACAAACATCCGTTATTCAAACATCCAATGATGCTGACAGTCTAAATTGTGCAATACATGATAGTGTCAACACGTTTTACACTATGCTAGGCCTACTTGTAAATTATCTGCATGTGTGAAGTGCCCTGGTAGCACTACAGCTTTAAGATTATATGGGGATCTTTGAAGTAGTGAGAGAGCACAAGGGTTTATGTGATCGGGTCATGGTCTTGTCCTACCCTTCTGCTGTTATAGGACCTCTAAGCTAGTTCACTTCGTACTGTTCCTCTTCTTCTGTTTCAAGGTTCCCACAAAGATATCTCAACCAACCAAAACAAACGACAAATTCTTTCTTTTTTTTAGTAGTACGTAGTATTTTAAATGTTGATGCATAAATTGCATACAAATGATTCCTCTTCGTTCTTGTCTTTTTTTTGTCTTAGGGTGGTTCAGTCGCTATTCTTATTGAGTGGAACTGCGATTTGGATCGGGACTCCTCGCACTGTAACCCAGAGTACAGTTTCACTCGCCTGGACTCAAACATTAACAACTCCATCACGTCAGGATACAACTTCAGGTACAGTACTTAAATGTCCATTCACAAACTGCAGAGACTTGATATTATCTCTAAGTTGTCTATAAATGCTACACTACACACTACAGTTGAACCACTTTAAATTTGATGTGAAGATTGAAAATTATCAGTTTAAAAAAAGTTTAGTTTTTAGGTGGACTCCGGGAAAGAAGATCCTGGATTCAAAAATGCCCTTACCTGCTCATTCATGACATCTATCTCAAAATAATGGTCTTTTGATAGTAAATACTTAAATTGTTTTTGTATCTTTTTGAAGGCCATTCATCTTATTTATGACATCTTTGCTGGTCTGCTCACCAGGTATGCCAGATATTACAAAGATGCAACAGGTGAAGATTTCCGGACTTTGTATAAGGTGTATGGAATACGCTTTGATATTATGATCAATGGACGGGTATGTAATATATTTATAATATTATGAATGGTGTTATTGTTTTACAAATTATGTCATGTTATTTATTTTATGTTTTATTTTCCAGGCTGGAAGATTTAACATAATCCCAACCGTAATTGCGGTTGGATCTGGTTTTGCCTTGTTGGGCGCTGTGAGTACATTATTGTCATTCAATTATCTAGCATTTTTTTAAAGATGCAATATTTGGAAGAACCAATCTATCACCACAGGGGGGCAGTGTTGGGTCACTAAACTATAGTTAATTGTGGCCATTGTGTATACAACTGTTCTTGAAACTATATGAAATGCTGTCTCTTAGGGAGCGTTCGCATGTGACATGATACTTCTCTACATGATGAACACAAGCTCCTTCTACCGAGAGAGGAAATTTGAAATCATAAACTTCAAGTAAGAACTGTGATTCATGATACAGCATTATATTTGTTTACATCGTCGGACCGTAACGCTAATGTGGCTGTGGCTAAACACCGTCACACCTCCTCAGGAAAGAAAAGGGTAAACACAAGGACGGGAAGGTGAGCCATCGGGACCGGAAGCACAGGAAGCAGGCCGACGCGTTGGGGGAAAACAACAAGGCGGAGGTGAACGACAACACTAAGGTGATGGAGGAGAACCGATCTTCCACGGAGAAGCAAGGACCCACCGTTCCACGTAACACCGGCCAGCGGTATGCTCCGATCCTCTCTCCCTCTGGTGGCGAATCAAGACACATCACCTTCGCTCCCAAATATTAACGACATTCATTGGCCGAGCAGACACCAAGCTCAACAGACACAGGTCTCCTGGGTAGCAGCACAATGGTTTTCAAAACATCGTCCCATCCATCTGCTCACCAATGTTAGTCGAGTGTGATCTGATGTGGATGCTGGGCTTATTATAACTGGGTGCTTGCTGGACAGACCAGTGATGTTAGAACGGTCAAGCACTGAGATCCAGATTCATTCATTCACACGTTATATATTTAGTGTTTATCAATTCAGTATGTACTAAAATGTGAATTATATTTATGATCAGATTATTTAAAAACAAGCCACTGTGATGTGTTCCAACACCCTCATTACCCCTTTGTACGTTGACGATAGGCCTACGTTAGGCTGAATATCAGTAACTAGTGACTGTACTGTTGGATAGGCTATTCTCCTTAATTGGTTGTGAACCACAGCTTTCGTGCAATTTGAATTGATTGTTAAGGGTCCAAAGAAATATTTGAAAAGCCACAAAGAGGCAAGGTATGAGCCATGTCAATGATCTTCTTGTCCATGGCTGTGCTGTGAAAACATGCTTATTTCTCACGCTCTTGTATGGTTAGCTTTGGTGATTAAAACAGAATGTTGCGTGGCTCAGGATGTCATGTTGTGACATCAGTTACATGTAAAGTATGTTATAGCGGTTAGTTGAACCTAATCTAAATAAAGTGACTGGTTTCCTGCATTTTGTTATTTTTAACTGAAATAAAGAATACATTCAGGGTTATCACTTTAGGCATTTATTTTTTGTACAAATCAGTCAGATTGTAGGCAAACACTAGCCCTGCCAACACATAATTAACACATTTAGAAATTCAAATAATCTTAATTGACATAATCTAAGCATTAAACCAAACAGGATAACAACTACTCGGGCCGTTAACCACAAGGGATAGTTTTACAAACAGACAAAGGTTAATTTAGTTAAGTCATTCTCTCACTGCCTAGTTGATCAGAGGGGGAATGACAGTACAGTTATTGTGTTCACTAACTGATACCTAGGTCCCATTGTACGAAAAGTTCATAAGAGGGGGGGGGGGGGTCTAGGTCTGTCATCATTTGTCTATTTAAAAACAGCAGGACAGACTCACTTGTTAATGGGAGCTAATTTCGTTTATCTCGGACAGCTCACTTCAGTACACATGCACCATTCCGTAGAGAAAAGTCCAAAATAGGACATAAGTAAAAAGACCCCCGACAAGGCCGCCCGTGAAGAGCAACCGTCTGGCTTTGAAGCACTTGTTCCACCGACGCCCTGCCTTCAGGATGAGCAGCAAGGAGAGGAGAAACGAGGCTAGGAAGTAGAAGATGAACCCGTATAGTCCCGTCAGTCCGAGGATTCCCGCTGTCGCTCCGGACAGAGCAGATACAGACGTCCTACAATAGTCCAGTACGGCAGCGTTGCCCCTCACGGCGATTTCACTGATGAACTGCGGTCCTTCGCGCTTGGCCACAATTGACGCCATCGCAGATCTCCAAATTCTCTTCAGAAATGTATTGCTGTAAAGTAAGCAAACCACCAGGAGTCGATACGGGAATAATAGCCAAACTGGAAGACATCGCTTACTACGACTTCAAGTGGATGATCCGACAGATAACGAGAAAAACAGATTCACATAGAAACAGAAGTCCTAAATTCAAATTGTAAAGGGAACAGTGGGCCCTATGATGCTGCAACCATAACCGATGACCATCTGGAATAAACGTATATAAAACAACGAAATGGACACCTATATATCAAATATTGTTATGCGAGTAATGTATAATCATATGGCAACTTGCTTACTTGAGTGTTGAATGTATGCATCGTACATGCATTAAACTCAGTTTACTCAGGGCTAACGTTATGATGGACGTTAGCTCGATGTGGCTAACCGTGCACAGCCTCTCACCTGACACAAATTCAACTGGACGTCACGACGACGACTTAACTTCAGAGGAAGCTTTCACAGGATGATCATTTGAAGACGTTTCTTTATGTAAGGATAGGTAGCGATTACGTGTATTAAACCTTGGAGAAACAACCGGTTAACGCTAGTTGAAAAAAGACAGTGCTAAGGACTTGTCAGCCATGGTCCTTCTTCGCAATGCATCTTGGGAATACAGTGACGTCACGTCGGTAGACGATTACTTGCCTTTCGTAGGTGGAATTAAATGTGTTTCAGTTATTTTATAACTTATTTATATATGTTTTGTCACGTTAACAAAAGTAATACATACGGCTGTTATTTATTTGATTGGTACAAGATAAAATGACGAATGAATAATGCTGACATAATATCGGCGTATGAATGTTTGGCACAAATGAAAGGATGCACTGAAATCAAGAAGACATCACGCATATCTCCAATAAAAAACACTTATTTTATTAAAAAAATTAAAATAAAAGCCAACTTCCAAATCTCTGGTCAAAAGTAACCTTTGCACTTGCACCGAGAGCCGTTTAGAGCGAGCAACAACAACGGAAGTTCAACATACTGGATCGTCACGTGGTTCATGGAGACTTCAGATGTGAAATTCTAAAGAAAGTGTAAATGTAGGGACAGAACTGCGATTTCTGGTAATTACGAGTCAGTATATGTGATTTCAAATATTTATATAGCACACCAACATGTGTATATAGTTACGTCAATAGGTAACTAGATAACAACCACCTGCCTCGGTGACATATTTTACATGGCCTCGGTTATAGAGCAGGGTGCTCTATATTGCTTTGCATTATTTTATTTTTTAATGATTGTCCTAAACTTGTATGATAGTCAAGAGCAATCACATCTTGATTTTTATTAATATATTTAGAGGGACGTTTCTACCATTTCCGTATCTCTGCTGGGCCAAATTGACGCGCCATATTCAACAAAACTTAAACAGAATGGGTAAATATGTCTTGGGTATAGACGTAGGAACTACATCGATTAAAGTGGTGCTACTAGAACAGGGGTCCAAAGCAATTGCCGCATGTTACTCTTTGCCGACTGCGTCAGACTTCGTCGACAGTAGTGGATTACAGGTAAACAATAGCACACCCCGAGGCTCCGTTATTCCAGTTTTCTGTCTACTATGAACTGTTCATGAGTGTATTTGCCTTTCACACAGACCCACGAGCAGGAGACTGGCATAATAATATCAACTCTTAACAAATGCATCGCCCTTTTGCCCAGAGAAAAACTTCTCAATGTCAGCAGAATAGGGGTTTCAGGACAAATGCATGGCGTTTTATTCTGGAAATCAAAGACTGGTAAGAAATTGTATTTAAATGTCTTTATCGCTCTGGTTGAAAAGCAAGCCACACTGGTGAACCCACTGTGTGAGCCAGTGAACCCACTGTTCAAATGCTGAGGTTTAGGAAAGAGGGGGCGTGTCATCCCCATGTTTACGTTCTTTCGATGGTTACGACCCACGCCAATTTTGTAATACTTGTTGAGGATCATATAAAACTATATTAAAATGATATAATATAAATAGTTGTGTTTAGGTTCACTGGTTCTTCACATTCCTCGTACAGTTGGTGCATCATTTAACACCCATTTTCATAATACTTGGCATAATTTTCAGATACAAAAGCTATTTACTAAAATTATTATCCTTGTCTTCATGATCAACTCTTGATAATCTAACAGTGATAATCCAGGTTTGATTATATTATGTAATAGGGTTATATTTGGTATATTTGTATATATGTAGATTTATATAAATCTTATCTTATATTTTGTTCCATTATAGATAGAACCATTACATTTGTATATTTATAATTTATTGTGAAGGAAATGAAAACATGTTGCGAATTCCTTTTGTGCTTCCCAGGCTGTGATTGGCAGAACAGAGACTTCTTCGTGGTCAAGGACACCAGTCAGCTGGTCACCTGGCAGGATGGCCGCTGCAGCGCTCACTTCCTGTCCTCGCTCCCGACCCCCAACGCCCACCTGGCCGTGGCCACGGGGTTCGGCTGTGCCACCATCTTCTGGTTCTTGAGAAACAGGTCAGCTTGCACAAACGGGTCAGTGTGGTGGAGCTCAATCACATGGTTGGACTGCCACCAATGATCCTCCACATGTCCATGACTCATCATTTCCTACTCTGAAGGCTGGAAAACGGCACAATTCAGAAGCGCATTGCATTGAAGATTGTAAACGAATATCAACCTAATATGTTAATCTCTGAAGATGTATGCGGCAAATGTTTGATATTAAAACTTAAAAAATTATCAACTCATCTATCAATGGACTTCAGCAATAGTGGCAATTCATTAAGATTCAAGATTCAAGATGGTTTTATTGTCATATGCACAACAATTACAGAGCAGTCGCTGGCAATGAAATTCTTTAGTCTTGGGCTCTAATTAATATATCTGCGTTATCTTATTCACATCCTCCTGTTCTCCGAAAATGTGTTGTTTTGAACGCAGGCCGGAGTTCCTCTCTGACTTCAGCGTGGCCGGGACCATCCAGGACTACGTGGTGTCCATGCTGTGTGGCCTGGACCGGTGTGTGATGACCCCTCACAACGCGGCCAGCTGGGGATTCTTCAACACCACCACCAGCCAGTGGAACACGGAAATGTACATTTGAGTGAGGTTTTTGGCATGGCGTGGGTTAATTTGTGAATTTTCATGCCGTTGGTCCAATGTTTAAAAACACTAATGCATGAATCCGGTAATTGGTGTTCAACTTATTTTCTCTATTTTTAACAGCAACTGCTTTGCATACTTTATATATATATATATATATATATATATATATATATATATATATATATATGTACAACTTATTTTCTCTATTTTTAACAGCACCTGCTTTACATGCTTTATATATACATATATATATATACGCATAACAAACATGCACACACGCACGCACGCACGCGCACACACACACATTGAAATCACAGTGTCTGTGTGAGGTGTGCAGACTAACGTGCCTGTTGTGTGTGTGTGTGTGTGCCTTTTGCGTGGGCATGCTGCAGTCTATCCGAGGCGGGCTTCCCTGTGGTCCTGCTCCCTGAGTGTGTGGTGGCGGGGGGCACGGCAGGGCGCACCGTATCTGACTGGCATGGCATCCCTGCCCACACACCAGTAGGGGCTGCCCTGGGGGACTTCCAGTGCTCTGTGTACCACTGCATGGCGTCCCCCACAGACGCAGGTAAACAGCCCCCACACACGCCGTTTCCTCACCGCTCGTGATTTAGCCGATGCCTCCCTCCAAAGCCGCAGTTTTGGGGTTATGTATTTTACTCAAGGAAGCATGGGGGGTTTGATCCAGCACCTATTTAACTGGGGGTCCAAAAGAGACAAGAGGGTTCTTGTTTGCAACATCCCAAAAGCTGGAATCAATTTCTCCTCTGGAGAAGAACCATGGGTCTAACAAGCGACGGACTACCTTGTGCGTGATAGACCGCTGCATTCTCCAAAACACACGTGATAAGCCACGTTTACCGTTCGACTGCCTGGCTCTTCATCAATCCGTCCTCTGGATTCACGCCGACCATCTGCCGCGCTCCGGCCTTCTAAGGCCTTTGTCCCTTTTCCAGTTTCAGGGTGATGTCCAGAGTCTGAGCTATTCGGATCATTAACCGGACCATTTGGTCTCCTTCTCCCTAGTGCTGAACATCGGCACCTCGGCCCAGCTGACCTACGCCATGCCGGGGGAGTTCAGGCCTCCAGATGCCCCTGAGTCTGGCTCCCCCATCTCGTATTTCCCGTACTTCGACGAGTCCTACCTGGCAGTGGCAGCGTCGCTGAATGGGGGCAACGCCCTGGCAACGTTCGTGGGGATGCTCAGCTCATGGATGAAGGACCTTGGTGTGTGTGTGCGTGTGTGTGTGCGTGTGTGTGTGTGTGTGTGTGTGTGTGTGTGTGTGTGTGTGTGTGTGTGTGTGTTACCTTTCCATCTATCATAAAGCATACAAATCCCTCTACAAACGTCCTGCGTGTAACTCCCGTCCTCTGTCGTCTGCAGGCGTGGAGGGCGGCGGCGGCGGCGACTCCTCTCTGTACGCCACGCTGAACAGCGTCGCCCTGGGCCAGCCGCCCAGCGACCTGGCGGTGAGACCCACCCTGCTGGGCGAGAGGCACCGCCCGCAGCTCCGGGGCTCCGTGGCCAACGCCACCGCCGGCAACCTCTCCCTGGGTCACGTGACCCGGGCGCTGTGCCGCGGCATCGTGGACAACCTGACCGCCATGATGCCGGCGGCGCTCCTGGGCGAGGCGGGGGTGCGGCGGGTGCTGGGCTGCGGCAGCGCCCTCTCCCGCAACCCGGTGCTGTGGGAGGAGGCGGAGAGGGCCCTCCTCCCCCTGCCCCTGGAGCGCAGCCAGACCGCCGACTCGGCCGTGGGCGTGGCCATGGTCGTCTGCGATCGGCTCTGAGTGAGGATCAGCGGCCGCCTGTTTTTGACCAAGATGGACGCCGGATCTGTGTTTACATTGTGGCTGAAAGAAATGCTGTTGGGCTTGTTTGTTGGGATGTGATGCAATCGCTGATTTCCCGCCTTCGATTCAATGTTGTTTCCACTACCTTCTCCACTTCTAAACCGTTTTCTAGTTTTCTACCAGTCCCTGTTCCTGACTTTTCCTTGAGTCTGCTCCTTATTCAGTGTAGTTTGGGCGTTCTGAGTATGCCTTATTCCACTGCAGCATTGCTTTTCTTTGATACTCCTGCAAAGCAAATCTTTCATTAAGCCGAGAATGTGATGGTATGTCCATGTCAGAAGGCAGAAGATTCAAACTCATTCCCTAACACTTCAAATGCTTTCTATTCAGTTCACTACTGTACTGTGTAATTTAGGTGTGGTGTGAAATCTGCAAAAGTCTCATGCAATCCTTATTACCCTTTTTTTCCCCTTCCTTTTCTTTTACTTTTATCCGGCTTTTGCCACCCTTCCCAACCTAAACGTATACACTGCATCTCTACATCAGGCTTGCTGAGAAGTATTCTTGTTTCCATCCATGTAGGATTGTAACAGTTAAAGATGTGATTAGACAAATGTGAAAATGTGATAAACATAAAAGTGCAATAATTCAGTTGAATCTTTACATTATGATTCTTCTCATCATGTTGGATGTTAACCTAAAATTATACAATGAGTGTTGGAAAATAAATATATATATGGTTGAATATGAAACGTTAAGAAATATGTGAACACATTTTTGTTTTGTTATCAATAATGCCAAAATGTATCCTTATAACCTCAGTATTCATTGACTCTAAAGGGCCAAGTGCTCTGTCAGTTAGCATTGCTGCGCTTTAAAACCGTACTCCTTAAAACTGAGGTTTTGGAGTTTAACACGCAGCTGCGCACGAGGTTGAACGTGATTGCTGTGTAACGATTCTAGGATCAGCTGATTCCTAGCTGACTAACTGCTTGGAAACTGATTTCTACCCCAGCAGATGCAGTCTTAACTTAATACCGGATGCATTTTGTGCTATAATTACCAACAAAAACTTAATGGGAATGTAAAGTGAACTTTAATATGATAAAACTATAGTAAATAAAAACGCTCATGTTGACATATATTATGAAATAGTTTAGGCTACTTTTTGTGAAAATCTGAGTCTGGAATCTGCCCTCGCCTACGTCAATCAATTACTTGTCATTGCTAACCATTTTAGTTAAGCACTCTGAAACAAAATGTATCTCCACAATGTGAAACCATCTGATCTTTTAACTGCAAGCTAAAACAATATTAGTTGTCATACTTAATCATCCTAAACATTACCGTAATAAGAGTAGTGTCTGTATTCTTGAACAGAAATATAATGTATGGATTGAATGAACCAACCTCAGGGTTAAAACCTAAACCAGAGTGTTTGACCTTATTCTTTGCACAGGAAATCTACCAGGAAATCAGCTTGTCAAGCACTCCTTCCTCTCAAGCTGAAACGCCTCAAATCATTACTTACCAGAATCTCCAAACAGACAGCATGTCTCATACACAGCAAGCTGTCCAATCTAATCATAAAAGCAGGAAACTAAAAGTGAATTGGACATGAACGCACCAACTGGCAATAATCTTCAACAAGGTAATTTTTGAATGTGTTTAAATGAAGGCCTTCATATGAAACCCTTTGCAAAGAACATATTTTCTATAGGCACAATAAATACTTATGCCTCACCATCAAAAATAAGCACAATGCGAATCATTTTACATTTGTAATGTTTTTATTGTCGGCCTGTGTAAGATTGATATTGCATATTCTCTTCTGTTCTTATTGTTTTAAACCATGTCGAGGGAAAAAATATTTGAATTTAATTGAACAAAAGATGTACGTATATTATAGAAATAGTAATGTACAGCATATAATCAATGTAGTATAATAGAAGTACTGTATAATTTTCTTCTATTTTATCTTGTATACTACAATTATAATATGGTTAATATAGTATACTGTGTAGGCCAAATACTCAACTCCATTGGGCAATTTGTGCAGAAACCTGTTCTGTCTCAGCTGTTCTGCGGGTTTATCAATACAGCATAGTAACGTCACCACATCCATTACAGCACTCTGGCTCACAGTTATGGAGGCTGATGCCCCCTGGAGACCACCATATTATCCACCACCCCCTTCCTCTTCCTCCTAATCCAATCACTAAGACGTGGGAGGGTCCGTCCCACCCCGCCCATGAAACCCCACCCTGCAGCACATCAGTGTTGAGGGTGGAGTCACATCCTTCTGGGGGAGATTGTTGTTATTGATGTTGGTGTCTGTCTCTGTGTTCTTCTACAAAACAACATACAGTACATACTCGTGGATCGTGGATTGACTCTATTGGTGCAATATACTCTATTATTATATTGCACTTTTGGAGGAGCCCAAGACTAAAGAATTTCATTGCCTGCTCTGTAATTGTTGTGCATACGACAATAAAACCATCTTGAATCTTGAATCTCTTGGAGTTGTGCAGGGATCTGCAGCTTTCAGCTGAGGGATTACAACTTGTGAGTACAACTGTATCTTATTCATAGCTATGTTTGTTAACACATTCCTTTATCATTGGCTGTGGTGTCATAACGTCCAGTGCTTCCTCCATGAAGTCATTGTTTATTGCGGAAGAAGGTCAGACTGTCCAGTGTGCATTTGCAGATGAGGTGGTTCCCTTGGTTGACTGTGTCTCCATGTGAAACACATCAATCACATGAAACCAAAGAAGTGTGCTGCAGTATGAATGCAGACATTTTGCAATTATTTCAGAAGTAGGCTCATTAATTAAACACTAGCACATATACCTTGATAATGCATGCGGCTCCTTAACACACTTCCCTTACGTTGAGGATATTGGTTATTACAATATGCATTATATAGGATTTTTTTCCTGCTTACTTTTATGGCACATAAGGTTGGTAGTCAGCATGTGAGACAGCAGAGCGTCACTGGAACGAGACAAGTGGCTATGTTTGGCAGCCCCATGTCCGTGTGATAGGTAAAACATCTTTCAATTCCGAATTTCAGTCCCCTCTTCCTCATTCTGGTCAGGCAGAGACAGAGCAAAAACACGTAGCAACCAGACATTCATTTTCAAATTCCCAAGGTTTATTATGTGTATGAAAACACATAGAAACACATGCTGACGGCAAACAAGGTCAGCGCCGCCAGTGGTGAAAGGAAAATCAGCAATAGCCAAGAAGTAATCCACTTCTTTCATGCTCTTCTAAATCGTCTATGAAACTGAGGAGCCTTTGTGTGGTTTGATCAGAACTTGTCTCCAGGGAGATGTTTCTTCTGCCATGGGTTACTTCTGCTAAATAAAGCTCTTTGTTACTCATCTGACGGAAAAACAAAGCAAAACCCAACCCTGTCACATGTCACATGTGGCTTCAAGGGGTGTTTCTAGAAAAAGAGGAATCAAACCCAAGACATCCCTCCCCTTTGTTGTTTGCTGATGTGCCGTTTAACCATGGAAATAAGGCTTGCGCCTCATGTTTTCTACATGTCTTTCAGGTAGTAGACTGAGGGACAGGGAGACGGAGAGACATCGAGAGACACAGACAGAGAGTGACACAGGCAGAGAGAGAGAGAGAGAGACATGGACAGGACTGGGAGCCCTGCGGGGACGTCGTCTGGCTTCTCCCTGGAGTGTGACCCCCGGACAAGTGAGAAGAGGGCGCTGGACAATGAGAAAGCCAGGAGGAGCCAGGGTGTGAACGGGACCCCAGCACCCATGGACACCAACTACCGTGAGGAGATAGAGCCGCCGAAGCCCAAGATCAGGATCAACACCGAAAAAATTGGGTGAGGCACGCTGGGACACTCGGAGACACTCTGACACACTGAGACACTCTGAGACACGCTTTGATACTCTGAGACACTCTGACAGACTCGTACACTCTGAGACACTCTGAGATACTCAGAGAAACTCTTTGACACTCTGAGACACTCTGTGACACGCTCTGAGACACACTCTGAGACACTCTGAGACACACTGAGACACTCTGAGACACACTGAGACACTCTGAGACACACGCTGAGACACACTGAGACACACTCCGAGAGACTCTGAGACACACACTGAGACACTCTGAGACACATTGAGACACTCTGAGAGACTCTGAGACACTCTGAGACACACGCTGAGACACTCTGAGAGACTCTGAGACACACTGAGACACTCTGAGACACTCTGCGACACACTGAGACACTCTGAGACACACTGAGACACACTGAGACACTCTGAGACACTGAGAGCTTAACTGTGATATGCTCTTCTCCTTCCTCTTCTTCCATTACTGTTATTGAGGTCAACAGAGGCAAGCATGAGACTCCATTAGACAGAGTCAGATGTCATTCATCATGGCCAAGCAGGGGTGGACTGGGACAAAAATTCAGCCCTGGCATTTTCTTTTTTCAGACCAGCCCACTACATTATCAGCACTAAGGGTGGGACGAGACAAACGGGAAGAACCCTGTATGTACTTGATTCAAACATTTTAATCAAGTACATACATCCAAATAATAGTACAGCACTGTAAATAGCAGTTTGTAAATAGCACTGTACATAGCCAGCTACACTAAATTCATGACCTGCAAGAAACAGCAAAAGTATCTGTGTACTGACAAGTATATGTAGCCATGTAGCCTTTTTGTGATATAGTGACACTTAGTGAACAAATTTATCTGTCATCAAGGACGACTTAAGTCTCAAAAGAGCCCTAAGGCCTACCTGCATAACTGTTAATTGAACTTAAAAGATATGCAGATGTTTGAAATTAAAATCATCAATATGAGAATCAATCAATCTGAGACAAAACAAGTTGCATAATAAGCGCTCGCTCTCTCTCTCTCTCTCTCTCTCTCTCTCTCTCTCTCTCTCTCTCTCTCTCTCTCTCTCTCTCTCTCTCTCTCTCTCTCTCTCTCTCTCTCTCTCTCTCTCTCTCTCTCTCTCTCTCTCTCTCTCTCTCTCTCATAATAGAAGAACTTCTAGCAGGTCAGGTAAACCTGTTTGACAGGAGATGATGGTAGCAGAGAATATAAAGAGACATTTATGAATTACCAATTGTCATTTTATCACACATATAGTATGTTTCTTCACCTAAACCTTTAAACATACACATATTGCATTCCTCTCACCACATGAAATAGTCATCACCTCAGTAAACAATACATGAATTGAAAGATTACAATGAATTCAATGGCAAATATTGCAAATTAAACTAATTATTTCCTATAGTTTAACTTGTATTTTGTGCTAAAATTCAAAGTATCACATCTATATTTACAATACAGCTTGATTATGCATCTCTATTTACAGCTCACAACTAGCAGTCTCAGCCCTTCAACTCTGGGCTAATATGTTGTCACAAATATGCAGTTAATTAGGTCACATCACATTCAATGTAAAAACGTCTCAAAATGTAGCCTAGCTAGCCCCAGGCTAACGTTACTCAGCATATATGCCTCCACTCGCTCGTATC
>NC_082388.1:23214430-23218195 GCF_031168955.1 Gadus macrocephalus
CGTTTTGAAAATATGCCTCTTCGTACGTGACTAGTGGGCGTGTCAGCCTAGATGTATTGCAAATAGATGAGCAACGTTTGCTACAGTCCACCGGGTAGGCTGGTGGGTTGATCTATCCGGCACATATCTAGGTGGACACGCCTACTTGTGACGTCACTAGAGGCATTTTTTTTAAAACGGCTTGTAACGGCCAATCACACTCACAGCTGGTGATGAAAAATTTGACCTTGAAGATACATCAATAAAGAGCAAATAGGGGGCGTTGGTCACCTTGCCCGGAGAACCGCTTGTCCGTTTGTCCCGGTGTCGTGTACATAAACTGTCAACATCTGATTTGTCCGTCCGTCAGAACCGCCACGAGATGCTGACCATCGAGCCGCTGAGCCAGCTTCTGGACGAGAAGTGGGACCGGTTCGCTCGCTACATCTTCGCCTTCTACTTCCTGTCCTACCTGGTCTACCTCTTCATCTTCACCCTCCTCGCCTACAACAAGAAGGGGGGAGAGGTAGCCTGCACCCCCCTTTCCCCCCCATACCCTACTGGGAATGATCAACTCTCCGCAAACATGACACCATCCAAGCTATAATCTCCTCTGGAAAACTCAATTGCTATTCATTAAGCAGACACTTGTATCTAATTGTTTACAGTGTTATTATTTGTTCGTACGTGTCTTTTAGCAGCAGCTTCAGGGATAGCATGTTGCTCAGGATACCTACTGGATGGGAACACACTAAACTCTACCGTTTCTTCCCGTCGCTCTTCCACCCCTTAGCCCCCATATCGCATCAAGAACACCAGAGAAGACTACCTGTTCTTGTCAGGCCAGGTGATTACGGGACTGTCATCTCTCTACTTCCTCATCAGAGGGGTAAGCGATTCAAAACTACCAGTCTGTCAATAGTGTCAAATCAGTGCAAAGCCTTGACTTCAGCAACACGATGATGTTTAGTTTTTTTCTCAGGTTGAAATCATGTGATTGACGTCTTTTTCTACCTCCTCCCTGATTCCCTAGATCTTCGATATGTGGAGGAAGAGGCCCAGGCTTCACACGTTGCTGATCGATGGATACTTTGAGCTTCTGTTGTACGTTTTCATACCTGTTGTGGTCAGGATGTGTCGTAATTGGAGCCAGCGGATTGGATTATGATACTATTAGTAATAATAGTATAAGACATTAAAACATTTGTCAGGATCTTTACTGTAGCAGGTCGGTGGATGGCTACATTATCACATTTCATTTTGATGGTAGTTAGGAAGGGTACTCCAGGTAATAGTACTTCAAGTAATAATTGTTAGACATGTCAGGGAGATAACACCTGTCTGTAGGGATTTAATAACTGGTCAATCTGTATGAGTGGTCACATAAGGTTACACCTTATTAAACCAACCAAGACAACCTGGCATGTATAAATGAAACAAATTATTCTAAATCCGCCAGCGGAGTCAGTATTAGTCTGGTTTTCTTATTTCAACATACAGAGGTTTAGTTAAGCTTAGTTTAGTTTATTTCGATCACAGATTCAAAACATTAAATACAGTCACAAGTAAAAAAAATAAAATAATAATGGTCATCTTAATTTACACGTTGACATTTATCATCAATAGTATTGATCGAAAAGGTCTTCCGGTGTCCCCAACCGTCCCGTTGCCGTGTCTCAGTCTCCTGCAGGCCGTGTGCTTCCTGCTCTCGGCTTGGCTGTACCTGTCCGGCCGGCAGGAGTACCTGGGCTTCCTGGTGGGCTGCCTGGCCATGAGCTGGGTCAACCTGCTCTACTACTTCAGGGGGAACAAACACCTGGGCATCTACAGCGTCATGATTCAGAAGGTACAGCGGCGGCAGCCCGAATCAATGAGAGGACTACGGACAGGGCCGTCGATAAGGTGATGACGATTCAGGGGGCCCACAGCCCAGGGGGGGCCCACAAAAAAATAAATAAAAATATTTTAAATTATTACTTTATCACCAGCCCATAGTACTACCATAGTACCCCCCCCCCCCCCCCCCCCCCCCCCCCGTCAACAATTGTTCTCCCCGGTCAAAAATTGCTCCTTCCACCCCCCCCGTCCCCCGTCCCCCCGTCAACAATTCAGCGCAGGGGGGCCCATCAGTAAATCTTGTCTAGGGGCCCAGGAATTGTAGCAACGGCCCTGACTACGGACGTGGACGGGCTGCTGTGGATGGCCGGGGATTTGAATCATGTGAACAGCCACTTCTGGCACACCAGAGCCGCGTGCCATATAGGCTCAGTCCTGAACACAGCGACCCGGGTTCGAATCCTGCCCGCGGTCCTTTGCTCCTTGTCCTCCCCTCTATCTCCCAAACCTTCTTCTCTATCTCACGGTATAATGAGGGATAAAAATGCTAAAATAAATCTTGCCTTGTAGTCGTTCGGAATTTTGCAAGGTGGTTTGCAAAAAATAGTTTGAATCCAGAATTGGTTGGCTTAGTATAACCTAAAAAGTGTATGTAAAAAAATATACACTTTTAGATATTTTATATAATATATATTACCTCTGGGGCTATTCCCCCCCGAGGTAATATACGTGAGGTAATACGTGTACAGGTGAACCCTCCAAAAATAAACAAGATAACACTTTTTTGCCAGGATTTATTTGTTTTTATTAGCAGTTTATTTATTTTTATTAGTGCGACGAGACAACCGTCACGCTCGCTCGCCAATACCCCGAGATAGCGAACCAATCAAATTGCACCATCTTAGGAAGTTCACGTGTAGCATATACTACATAAATTATATTAAGTATACTTATCTTTTATTCTATCCCATATTTTGGAAAATATCCTTGTAATCTGCCATACATTAGGTTACAAAGTGTCCCCTGTTTGGTGGCGCTGGTTTGGGCTGTTCATTGTGTGGGGTAAAATCCCATCGGGTCACAACCGTGCTTAGAAGAAACCATGTCTCTCTCCTGTCTAGATGATCCTGGGAGACATCATGCGCTTCCTCTTCGTCTACCTCGTCTTCCTCGTGGGGTTCTCAGCAGGTGAGCAAGTTCAAATCAACGGGTGCGTTCGTCTAGCACACAGTGGGAGGTGCTATTTACATTTACTCACTTGTCACGACCCCACCGGTATATTCAAAGCGGCTCTCTGTCTAGGCAGGAGTCGAGATACATAAGTGGTAACAAACCCCAGCTGGCAGGCGACTAGCTTCCGGCCACGTGTGACTCACCTGGGTTCCTGGCGAGCTCTGGTCCTTCTCTCTCTCTTTAAGGGATAAGCGTTTGGGTGAACGGTAGCCTGTCCCGTTTGGTGATTGTTTGACACATAACATAGACGAACACTTGACAGACATACACAACAAAGGAGTGGTCACGTTCCCTGTAGGAATCCCTAATCCTGGTACTGTCTTTGTATAAGGGTGAATAGGTTTTACAAAGTCTTGGTTTCTGAGAGTAACCAAGTCTGGGCACCATGCTGTCTATCCAGACACCATCTTGCTTCTGTCCGCCATCTTGGATCCCTCAGGTGATCATAATCACGGCCAATCAAGGGAGCTGTCACACCAAAATTGTACCGGGGGGGCGAAAATTGTCAAAAAATTGTAACAAAACACAGGCTGTAGCAGCTAATAATATGCCGTCAAGGCATATTAAAAAAGTAAAAAAGACGATCTGTTGCACATATTTGGGAATATATATCTAATTTGGTAAAGCCTTTGAGTATTTTTTGGTATTGAATTCCACCTTTCTACAATGGGTTGGTGGTCAAACGGGGGAAATGGAGAGAATCTCAATCTTTCCTTG
>NC_082388.1:23218295-23257933 GCF_031168955.1 Gadus macrocephalus
AAGGACAGGGAGACTTTTGGGAACTTTCGAACCTCGGAGAGCGAAAACAAATAAATCGAAAGTTAGTGGAGGTGAAAAGGTAAGAAGGGAGAGGGTATGACTGCTGAACGCGTCAACAGGAGCAGATACACTTCAGGTTTCTGAAAGGTTGTTTCAAAAGTGGTGAAGGAGAAGCTGTATAAAGTAAAGTAACCATGGAGACCACGGGTTGCGAGTAACAATTAGATCTTAAATAATAATTTATAATAATAATAAGAGCATTCAACAGTACCGACAAGGACAGGATGAAGTCAGCGGAGACACGTGCGTTACAAACTGTCGTAGGCTCGTTGTCATGGTTCTCATGCGTGTGTGCGCTGGCATCCTGCTTCCCGGTTTGTGGACATGAATGTAATATCATCAACTAAAACCAAAACGCGACCACTGCGACCCCAGAACACGCCATCAAACCGCCCATTCCTCGTATAATCTCCCGTCTGGAATGGTTCGCTGAGGTCGAGGAGGCCTCATCACGTTGAGGGGATAATACGCCGCGGAACAACCGGGGAAAACCGTGCGTACACTCGGGAGCGTCATTGCGTCCTGACCCCGCCGCCGCCGCCGGAGCGTGTTCATTAACCGGCGTTCCACTCGGAGACGCGCGCGAGGCGGCGGGGGCGGCGGGCGGACCCGGCTGCTGGCCGTGCCTCTCGACTGCCTGGCCCTCGCTCCTTAACAGCCACTCATGCTCCACTTAGCCCGGTCCACGGCTCCACGCCCGGGAACGCCGAGAGGAAGGGGGTGTGGGGGGGGGGGGGGTCAGGGATGCGTCCTTCTCATCAGGAAGAAGGCGGTGGCGGATATAGGGGAAAAATGTGTTGAGAAGATACTCATGGGGAACCTCAAGCGATGCATCGAGCGAGTGAGCGAGTGAGTGAGCGAAGCACACCAGGCCATGCTAACGAAATCATCCAAACGAGGGTCACCGCACTGTACATCAAAACCTAATGCTGGTCTTAAGTGAACATCGACTCCTCTTCATGCAGCTAAAGCGAAAATAAAGCAAAGAACCGCGCACCAGCGGGAGCCGGCGCCTATATTCCACGATACGCCGCTCAAAGAAAGATGACAGGAGTTCAGAGGTTGGGCCCTCGTGCGACCGGGGCGCCATGACGGAGACGACAACGGCGGGCTCCCCCGGCCAAATCCGCGCCAAACGCCAGCCCCGTGTGGCCCTGTAGACAGACATGTTCTCCCCTAATAGAAGATGCAGTACGACGGGGCCTCTGAATGAAAGAGAGCACTCTGATGATTTATTTACCCTGGTCTAACCAGAGAGCAGACAGACAGCGGCCTGGCTCTCTGTCTACCCTCAGACATGACAGCCGTAAACCACAGGGGAGCGCTCTCTTGTGTACTGTGTAGTGTGTGTGTGTGTGTGTGTGTGTGTGTGTGTGTGTGCGTGCATATATATGTGTATGTGTGTAGTGTGTAGTCAGTGTGTAGTGTGTAGTGTGTAGTGTGTAGTCAGTAGTCAGTGTGTGTGTGTAGTCAGTGTGTGCGTGTGTGTGTGAGCTGAAAAGTCAAGATCGGCTCTGGCCTTGCTCCAATGTGTGTTTTGATGATTTACTCATCCTCGCTTGATTCGCTGCACCTCATTTCTGATTTACACAAGCCACGATTCATGTTGATACGCACTTGCACCGAGACCGCCTGTGATTTGGTATCCGTGGAGAGGGGGGGGGGCATTGCCCTCTGAGTGCTGCAATTAAAAGACTCCCTGCTCCCCACTTCCTGCCAGTCTGACTCCCAACTGCCAAGCAGGGTGCATTGTGGGAATGACAGGTGACAGCCGAGCAGAGACTCAAGGAACACATACAATGACAGACACATAACACACACACACAGCAAGACAAAGAATACCACACACACACACACACACACACACACACACACACACACAGAGAGAGTTCTAAGGCCAGCCATCAGATGCAGGGTAACGTGGGGATCTGTGGTCCATGGATAATAAAAGAAGAGACAGTGTTTCATGCAGCGTGAGAGACATCAATGTTATCATCCCTTATCCTCCCGGTTATCACAAGGAAGCAACAGCGGGCTGGGTCGCATGCTGCGGTGTCACAGATGCCAGATTGCAGTGTTTTAGGAACGGTGCTAAGCAACAACAAGGGCGATGGTATGGCTCCGTCACAAGGCAGATACTAGATCAACCCTGTCGCCCACCCCCCCCCCACTGTGTGTGTGTGTGTGTGTGTGTGTGTGTGTGTGTGTGTGTGTGTGTGTGTGTGTGTGTGTGTGTGTGTGTGTGTGTGTGTGTGTGTGTGTGTGTGTGTGTGTGTGTGTGTGTGTGTGTGTGTTAAAAGAAGAATAAAAGTCACTGTGCATTGATCCTGCATGATGACTGTGTGGTAAAGTGTGAGGGGGGCTGAACTGAATAAATCAACTCAAATAACCCAGCCTTTTACCACCCCCCGGAGGTACAGAGAGGTTCCGGGTAAACAGTCGAGACCATCCATATCCCACCCACCAGAGAGGCTGGGGACACGTCAACCCAGTCGGAGTGGGGATAAAAAGCCGGTTGGCTGCTACACCGGTGACCCGGTCACCTGTCCTTCTGCAAAGCCGGTAATCTGCACTTCAGCGGCAGCGCACAGATCACCGGCTCTCCTTGTAAACGGCGTGCCGTGCTGCACGGCAAGGTTAGTATATCCCCGTCTGCTGTGGTGGAAATAAGTGATTGTACGGGGCGGTGGCGGCGGCGGCGGCAGGCGGGGGAGCAGGGGCGCCGGTGAGCCGGTGCACGAGGCATTGTTCCAGCTGGTGTGGAAAGAAATAGGGAAATGAAGATGGAGTGGTTTGATTTCGTTTCAGAGCAGGTGCATCCATTTTAGCGCGCGTCCCCTCCACCCACCTTGCCGGAGTCAAAGAGCTTATCAGAAATTGGACACCCCGGTGACAAATTGAGCCTGCGATTAAAGCGGGAGAAGAAGAAAGCTTTGTTAAGTGCTGCTGATTGGAATCCAAGGCTCTCGACACACACGGGAATCAGAGATGTGTTTACGTGTGTGTGTGTGTGTGTGTGTGTACGACTACGTGTGTGCGTGTGTGTGTGTACGACTGTACGTGTGTGTGTGTGTGTGTACGTGTGTGTGCGTGTGTGTGTGTGTCTGTGTGTCTGTGTGTGTGACTGTGTGTTCGTATTTCTGTGACTGTGTGTACTTGAGTGTGTATTTGTGTGCGCGTGCGTGTGTGCGCACTTGGTTCACAGCCAATAGCGTCGCCCGCACCACGAGCCCTCCCCGCCCGCTCTCCAGGTGTTCGTGCGGCTTACATTTCTGCTCGGGGGTACTCTTCGGCAAACAAACCCAAATCAATGCAGCTGTTGCTCTTCCTCTGTGACAGCCCCGCGCACTCAACAACAGGAAGAGATAAATCCCCACTAATACCAGGCCAATCGTTCTCTTCCCCCAGCTGGGATAACCACCCGACCCGAGGAGAATTACCACAACTTTCTCCATTGATGCGAGTGTGCGTATGCGTGTGTGTACGCGTGTACGCGTGTACGTGTGTACGTGTGTACGTGTGTACGTGTACGTGTGCGTGTGTGCGAGGTTTTATGTGAGTGTGCGTGCTTTTGCACTGAGCAGCCGCTTACGGGAAGAGAAAAAAAAATATTAAATGAAAACAGATAAATGAACGGACGAGTCCAAAGCGCGTTTATCCCCTTCCGGGGCCAGTGGCACGACCCGGGATTAACCGGCCCGGGTCTGCTTTGGAGCGCCGCTGGTATACAGCCCGGACGCTGGCTCCTGGCTTGTGTTGCCGGTGCTGATTTAGGGGGAGAGGGGTCGAGGCTGGCAGGAACACAAAAAAACAAACCCCCACTGCAGTGACTCTCCGTAAATCACCCTAAAAAGGGCTTAACACAGAGAAACCGCCGCGGGCATTACACTGGACGGGCGTATTTATCAATTGTGCTGACCTCTCCAGCTCTCGCTCTATTTCTCACTCTGACCCTGTGACGGTACAGGTATAGCCTCGACACGCACGTGACGCAAGACGAAGCACGGTTACAGGAACATGCTGCAGTGGTGTGATAAAAAGGGTTGGGACTTAAACCATCAACCAGGTTGTTCTTGATTTTGCATGCGTCGTGGTGGGAGGTATGTCTGTGGTGATTGTTTGTTATTTCTCGCCCTGTTCTAGTTGTGGTCTGGAGTTCATGGACGTAATGTAAAAACACTGGAGATGTAATAGTGAGATGTTGACATTGCTACATCAACAGGCAAACTGTATCTGGGCCATTCCCAGTGCATGTATTATATGTTATATGTAAATTAGTGGAATGAGAATATAAACATTTACAACTGGCAGTGAACCAGATAACATAATTCTGAGGCATACCAAAAAATCCTTTGTAGAACACCAAAAAGACCCTACGAGTCAAAATCTAATTTCACATTAAATGGCATTTCAAGCTCTCTATGCTGTGGTCGATCCATCTTGCGCTCTCTCTGTGTGTGTGTGTGTGTGTGTGTGTGTGTGTGTGTGTGTGTGTGTGTGTGTGTGTGTGTGTGTGTGTGTGTGTGTGTGTGTGTGTGTGTGTGTGTGTGTGTGTGTGTGTGTGTGTGTGTGTGTGTGTGTGTGTATACATGTGCGTGTGTGTGTATACATGTGCGTGTGTGTGTAGATGTGCGTGTACGTGTGTGTGTGTGTGTGCGCGTGTGTAAAGGGAAGGTCAAGCGCTCCACAGCAGCCCTGACATTCAGTCTGGCCTCGGGTGAAACCGAACCGTCCTCTCTCATATAAACAGACCGGGCCATGAATAAAAGAGCCCTTTATCTCCCGGACAGAGTTGTGTGAGATGTGCTTTCTTTGCCCCTGGCGTCACAGAAGACATTTTTTTGGACTCTCTCCCTCTTCTCTGTGTGTATGTATATATAAATATATACGAGTCTCTCCACCCCCCCAAGCTCTCTCACACACACACACACACACACACACACACACACACACACACACACACACACACACACACACACCTCTTAGCATCTCCGTGCATCCAGCGACCAATGCAAACACGGGCCCACAATGACAAACATCTCACCTCAGTGTCTGCATGGGAATATCTCCTACTCTCAGACTTGCAAAGCAAGTCTGTGTGTCTGTCTTATTCACTCCTAATCCATCATTTTTATGATGGTGATTAGCCTACTTAGATAATTTGTCTAGATGTAAAAGTACTAAGTAGCTCAGAATATTTAAATCATTTAAACTGAGCTTCCTATGGCTGGATGTCATACAAGCTGAGCTAACTATGTGCTAGTAGAATTAAAACCAAGCTAGCTATGTGTGGACGTCATACAAACTGAACTAGGTATGTGCTAGTTAGAATCAAAACCAAGCTAGCTATGTGTGGGCTAGCTATGTGTGGGTGTCAAATAAACTGAGCTAGTTATGTGCTAGTATAATCTAAACCAAGCTAGCTATGTATGGACGTCAAACAAACTGAGCTAGCCAAGTGCTAGTAGAATCTATCTAAGCTAGCTATGTATAGGTATCATTTATCTAGGGTATCTATGTGTGGGTATTGCGATTAGCCAGAATTAGCAAGCATGAAGAATAGAGGGTCCAGACTCCAGACAGATGAACCTGCTGGCCCTATCTCCTGGCAAGAAGACTGATGAGGCTCACCGGTGCACTGTGCCATTGAACACCTCATTATTGCACCTAGCAGCATATTTTGCACCCCCCCCCCCCCCCCCAGTTCCTTTCAATGAGGACAGAGCCATCCATCAACCATGGACATCACAGACTTTAGACAGGGACCGATTACACAGAGCCCACGACAAATGGACAGCTAAAGAACAGCGATGACTCCCCGACTGGTACACATGACCTTTGACGTTTTTATGTTAATTTGGCACCAGAAAAACAAAACGGCATAAAACAAGAAAAAAAATAAAATATTTGATGATGCCCTTCCTGTGTAGTGTTTCTGTATTGTGCCTTGTTTCAACAGGTCAGTCCATCCTTAATAACTCCCGTCACAATACATAACCAAATCCGTAAACGGATATATTCATTATTATCAGGTTGAGAAGAGTGTGTGCGGGCTGGCCTAGCATGGGAGGAGCTGCCACACTTTCCCCTCCACCACCACCACCACCACCACCACGCCAGGTGGGATTAGGGCTGGCCCTGACCCCCCATGACCCCGCAGAGTTCCCATACCTCGCCCCGGGAGCGACCTTCATCAGGCCTGCTGGGGCTGATAGCAGAGCTCTCTGAACAGCACAGCCTGCTTCCCTTACCGTGGGAGAAACTGCAGGGGAGGGGGAAGGTATTGAGGTACCGGAATTAGTTGTTACAGACTTGACTAAGACACACATCCAATTAGAGGGGCAATGGGCGATAAAATGGTGAATTAATGAGTTCAGCTTGGGGGGTTGGTGTGCTATGAAAAACGGCGTGCTTGCTAAGCCTTAGAAGGCAAAATGCAGGGTCAACATGTGGGGGCAAGGCTCGGAAAAGGAGCCATTATGCACAATACCCCTTTCACAACTACACCTCCAGACTAAGCTACATTGTAAAGGCTACTTTAGCTCCTCATTGTTATCAATACCTTGCGAATGATCAATAACAATCTCAAAGAACTTGGCGGAAAGAACCAGACTAGGGGGGGGTGGATTCAATCCGTCTCTGGACGGAAAACAATAGGACTATGTTAAAGTGTGTCGGACTGTAGGAGATTAAACAGCATCGACTGTGGAAGGATTGAAATGCCTACAGTCCGGGGAGATAACCAATTAAAATCCTGCCAATGATGATGATGACGGCCTCAATGGAGTAGACCCAGGATGGGAGTGGAGATGGTCTTGAATAGGGCACTCTGCATTTAATTTGCTAATCCATCAATCTAATTGTGCCCGGTAACAAAGAACAAGGAGAGTGGCCCGGCATTCAGGTGCATTGGAGCATGCTGCATATGTGGTTCTATGTGGTGCCAGAGAGGCCACGGCCCTTGGCCTAAAGGAACGGGCAAGGTAGAGTTGAATGGGTTCTGACTGGCTCAACAGAGGCAAGGCTAATCCCTTCAAGTCAAAGGAATTGTTTAACTGTGTTTGACTGATTAAACCAAACCTCCAATCCCTCTTCCTCTCTCCCTCTCCATCGCTCTGCCTCCCTCTCTCGCCCTCTCCCTCATCAGTTCACAGTGTGCGGGCGGCACAGAAGGACAGAGAGCCAAACAACGGACGACTGTAAAGCAATCCATTTCCAGGCGAAGCAAGTGTCGAGAGACGGCTTCTTTTCTCTTTTTTCCCAAGGTGCAATATTAAAAAAATGTGCCATTACTCGAGTTCCCTGCGAACCAGCTGTCCACGGCTCCTTAAAAAGGTCAGAGTGCTCCAGCAAACGCCGATAGATATTCCGCAGCCGAGGAGATATTATGTAAAGTAGTGCACAGTGCCTCGGTATGCATACTTCCAAACCGGTATGCAGATTACATTTATTTTTTTCCGGCCACACTTTCCTGGGAAAAGGAAATTTAAGGCACCGCTCCCTGAGTGAAAGAGAGGTTACCACAAGATTAACCCAGCTTCCTTTTATAGCCCCTGACAAGAGGTTAAATCACACATTACACCGCCTGAGATGCCTCCTTGTAATGAGATCAGGAATATTACTCTCTCTTTTCCCCCCTCGCAGACTACGGCTGATCAAAGCCCAACGACGGCGTCTGTGCCACGGGCCTCGCTGGCTGACTAAATCCCCCCATAGGGACGGCAATCTGTCAGAGCCGCGAGAGCAGCTAAACAGCACAGGACAGGAAGAGCGCACTGGTGCCTGGCACCAGTCCGCTGATGCCAGTGACGTCCGCAGCAGCGGTCGGCGTCGGTCTGTTCGTCCGGGTCCCGGGTGAGCGGGACTGTAAGGTTGCGTTTGTTTACATGCACACAGCGGGTGCACCGGTCTTACAGCCAGAGCGATCAGGGTGACATTTGTTGGTTTTGGCGACCATGACGACAAAACCAAAAAAAAAAGGTGCCATTGACTCTCGCTGACCAGGGTACAGTAAATCAGAACCAAGCAGCACAAAGGTTTGGCTCTCACAAACACACACGGCCCGGCTGCCTTGGGACCAAACGTACACGAGCACATTCATGTAACCCCCCCCCCCCCCCCCCCCCCATCTCATGCCTCCATCACATTCATCCAGCAGCCCTTCAGAGGACATTTTCTGAGTAATGCGCAAATGCTTATGCAGTCGCATGATAAAGTTGACATTTTCCCGTCTAATTCAATGCTTCCTTTGTACACAACCCTCCTGATTTATGTGGTGCATGCACAGGCACACAAACACACATACACACACACACACACACACACACACACACACACACGCACGCACAAACAAAAGCGGGCAAGCTACACACATAATGGACAATTTCATCATTTGGCTCGAAGCTCGACAGACACAAACAAAGAAGGGAAATAGCAGAAGATACGCCAATCATTGATTGTTGAAAGATGGCCTACAAAATGAGCGGCTACAAACCCAAAGACCTCCTCAGCCTGAGTGGAACCAACTCTGCATGGAGGGGAGGGGGGGGGGGGGGGGGGGGGGGGCGCTGTGACAACAGACTGTCAAGAGCTCTGACCCCTTCTAATCCCTATAGAGGCCACAGAGCAGAGGCACAGGAAGCAAGCTGGCTATTCACAGGATACACTCCAAACACACTGCCGTCACCCCGGGAGCCTCTTTCAAACAACCTTTATGCCTCCGCCAAGACCGCTTAGAAGTTCACTATTATTTGCTCGGGAATATGAAGAGCTGAAGGACAACACATACATAGTATATGCATACACACACATGATATAAATATATATATATAGAAAATATATCCATCTGCCAACCGGCAAATTTTACATCGATTTTACGATTTGGCAGGCATCAAAACTATCAAAACATTTGCTTGGCCGATTGCTTTTGTATATTTTCTAAGACATAATACTTCCATTTCATTTTGGACCCTGTATATAAACATATCTTATAGTTTATAATATCTGGTCTTGTGTTCTTTGATTTCTTTCTTCGGCTCAAATCGACATTAAGGATACAAAGCTTTAAACAGAGCTGTATGTTTAGATTCAGACGCAATCCAAAATGGACCTTGGCATTATGGGAGAGTCTGTTGAACAAGTGAGGCTGTTACTTTAAGCAATCGGTCGATAGAGGAGTATGGACCCCTAACTCAACGTATCGGTATCAATATTTTAAGGTTTCCATCCATGTCTTTTTACAAAAAAAAAAAAAAAAAAAAGTATAGAAACTCACAAAAGGGATCGTCATGTGACTGGCAGCAGATTGGCAGCAGATTGGCAGCAGAGCCAGGGTTCTTAAAGGATACTTACGTCCGGTGTTCGCCTAGTCCAGTCCGCCTACCAGGTGGAACTATGAACTGTGATTACGGCCAACATCCCCGCACAGAGAGAGAGGCTGAATCCACACACATTCCAGGAAACGCAGGCAGCTCTGTACTACAAAACACATTTAAGCGGAGGAGACGTAAACAACCCAGGCTGGATGGGCCGCGACAAAATCCCCACCACAGCTTTGGTTTTCTTGTACAGCCCTCTAAATGTATTTCGTCCAAGTCGTTTGAGCATGCGGTGCATAGGTGCTGTAGAAGCCCACAGGTCTATGTACAGAGGGCTCAGTCACCGGCCTGAGAAATGTTTGGACAACGTAGGTGTCAAACGCACTGCTTGGCCAGAATAACAATTCAGCTCAGTTGCAAACAGAGAGAGAGAGAAAAAGAAAAAAAGAAAAAAGACCTTCTGGCTTCTTTCGAGTAGTGGTTCAAGGAAAGGGAACAGTGGCCTGCCCTGATACGGCATGAACTTAAAAAGAACGCTGCGGCTCCTATCAGTAAGAGAAAAAGAAAGCCTGGATTTGCTTCAAACGAGCGTTGAATGACGTGCCAGAGATTAGCCGGTGAAGGTCACAGCCTTCGCCTATCCTTTCAAATGCTTTTCAAAAAACACAACCCGCAGGCTCTTTCCAACAACAGGAAGAATGTCATCTGGCTACTTTTCAAGGCACGGAGATACCATTCACCATGCTCAACAATGACTGTTAACAGGGCCGGAGGGTTAGGAAGTTATAAAGGCTCCCATTTAAGCGGCGCCCCCTCCTCCAGTACGCAGTGTGCACAGAAAGCAACACACCCACACACTGGGGCCTTGAGAAGTGCTGCAGCTGATGATAAAACAAGAGGCCGACACGGCAGGGCACCATGGCGATGACCGCCTGCCCCCGTGATCCCTCCCGAGCGCCGCCTCCGCCTCCTCCTCCTCCTCCTCCTCCATCCCTGGGCAACGTGACACCGCATAGCTGGGGTGTTCTGACTCCCCGGCGCAAACGTGGCCAGGTTCCAACCCCGATGGCGACAGACTGCCCGCAGGCATCCTTGAGCAAGATGTCTGACCCCCCCCCCTCACCTAGAGTCAGCTGAAAGCGACAAAAGGTAGAGAATGTGGTGTTGCCTTACGAACGAGGGGCTCTAGCTGCGACCAGGAAGCCTTTGAGGAATGGAGATTCTGATCACATTAGATCATGTGGCAGCCATGCCAGCACCCAAAAGGCAACGTATTGTGGTGTTGTTGTAACGGGGCGGGGGGGGAGAGAAGAAGAAGTCACAAGAAAGTGGGTTTTGTAACATTATTCCTGGATGGTGGATTGACTTGGGTTGGGGTTGGAAATGAGGGTGAACTTTGAGAGGGATTGTTGGATGGCCTCTTTTGTTGTGAAATAGGGAAATGGGCTCACAATTTAGTTAAATGTCACGCATTTAAAAAAAAAAAAAGGTAAAGGCAAACCCTTTAGCTTAAAATAGTACGACGGATCGGGCGCATGAACAATCATATCTATGTTACCCGCTAGATTATATCGCCTACTCGTAGCCTAGTTTCCAGAGTGGCTCTCCCCTGACTACAGCAGATTTCTAAATCCTTTGCCAATTTAGCCTTAAACGTAAACCGTTTGAAATGTTAAAAATAAAGCCCAATTAGCCAACAGCATTTTACATCTCCTCGTGCTCTAATCCTCCAGAAGCTTAGCCTCATCGGGCGCCGGTGCCAGCGATGACACTCTCAAGCTCTCTCCATCCAATCCCGCCACTCGATACGGCCCCTAGCTCTCCTGACACTTCACTGTGGTATTCCTCCTCCCCGCGCTGACCAGACCACGGCAGCAACAGCAGCAGCCACTCGGTCGCAGAGTCATCTTACCCTGGGTGCCCTGTGCTGTGTACGGTTGGCATGGACGTCAGAGTACGAAGGGGGAAAAAAAAAGAAAGAAGAAAGAAAGAAAGAAAACACGCAATAACCCGAGACCTGCTGATGGCGTGCGAGGATTGCTCGGAGTAATATGTGACTCGCCCCGGCCTGCGTCTTATTACAGAGGGCTAGGTCCGGGGAGGGTCACTGATCGGATTGAAGTGGCCTTATCTGGTGCCATAAACAGATGACAATATCTAGCCGGCTTCACCACTGTTCCTGGGAGACGGAGAGATGCGTAAACAACCCCTGCTGCTGTCCCTGGTGCGTCCCGACAGCCCTGATCGCATACAGAGATGCGGAGGCAGGGGCCTATAGGGGAGTGCGTCTGCGTGTGCCTCTGTGTGCTGCTGCCGCTGTTCTGCTGGAAATCACCAGGAGACTGAGATTATCCTCTGATTAGCCCCGAGCTAAACATGGCGGCTTGGGTAACGTGGGCTGCAGGCGCTCCCTTGCTCGAGGCCCTCTCTGCTTTGCTGATTACGCACACTTTCCAGCAACAGCAAGCAAGGTTTCTCTTCTGTTGGTGGGTGGTGGTGGTGGTGGTGGCGGGGGGGAGAGAGGTCTTAATTGGACCTGCCGGCTAACATGCAAAACCATGCAAAAAAAAAAAACTAAATAACATGGCAAGCTAATACAAAGAGTGGCCTTGGGCTCCTCAGGGACAGTATAACACAATCCCTGTGAGCTGACTAAATACCACGCAGCAGCAGACTGGCGAACTAAGCCCTGCAAGCCAATCCCTTGTTCTGTCAGGCATCCAGACGCAGCCCAAGTCACAAACACCTGATCTGGACCCTACGCCAGGCAGCATTCATTACCGCCTGACCGACCGCAGGGTCCTCCTCTGCGTTTCCTTTTTTTTTTAATAAAGGTAGCTTTATGTGACTTGTGTCACAGTCAGGCTACCTAAAGGGTAGCAAACACCTGTCTCCTTTCTGGAGAAACAGCCTTTTTTTTTTTACAGCTGGGAAGACACAGCATGGCCTGACAGCTCGTATCTCCAAGTGGTGGCCAGCTCTGCTTGGGGGAGCAGGAGCTGACAGCTGCACACTGGTGAATGGCGGAATGAATGGGGGGGACCTGGCAGACAGACTGTCTGTACCTGTGAAATCCCTGCCCTGCTGCCCGTGTGTGTGTGTGTGTGTGTGTGTGTGTGTGTGTGTGTGTGTGTGTGTGTGTGTGTGTGTGTGTGTGTGTGTGTGTGTGTGTGTGTGTGTGTGTGTGTGTGTGTGTGTGTGTGTGTGTGTGTGTGTGTGTGTGTCCGTTTGCGTGTGCTTGTAGCATAGTTTTACTGTGCAAATGGATGATATTCCCAAAAATGCAAGTCATGTTGAACAACATGGTTGATGCAAATGAAGAACTAAATCCGCTGGGGTCATTAAATCCATAAACACCCCCCGCAGGAGATTGAGAGCAGATGAACTGCACTGGGTTGGCGAGAGTGTGTGGTTAAAGCATCTCTCATACCAACTGAGGTCTGTAAAGGCACACTTAAAAAAGGACTGGCTTTGAACACAACAAAACTGATGCCAGCAAAGTGGATCGTTCAAGCACACAAAATGATCACATTAAATTTATTTAAAAAAACGCTGGGCAGCAAAGCCATTACAAAATAAAGTACACAATCCCCGAGTCATAATTGTACCTGATTAATCTATTTTAATGAGCTCAGTGAATCCCAAACACCAACTGACAACAACAGAAAGCTAGCTTGCGCTCTTTCGGTTGGTTCTTTGTACCTTGTGATCTGCTATTCCTAGCCCACAGCCATAGGAAACCTCCAAGAAAGTAAAGAACAGCTTTGATGTTGCACTGTTTATGCAGCCCTGTTTGAAATAAGCCGCCAGAAGACTAGGGTATTTGGTTGAGAAATATTGCACAGATAGAAACTAACCATAGAAAGAATCTTAAGACAAACAAACGATAGCCACAGATGATTGACGGATATTATTGATCCCAGGGGGAACCAAGGCATATCGTGGAATGTGGAACTGGAGCTGAGCTCCGTGGAGGTTTGAATGATTACCAAAAAGGCCCATCAGTCATTACTGTGTTACACTATGCATATCAGTAGTAAACAGATTTAACGTTGGTACATCTAAGGATGAGAATCAGCAAATAATCTCTCGGTTTCCATTCACTGGTTAGGATTCATTGACATCATTGAGGATGGTAACAGTATTGGTAAGAAGTACTATTTAAAAATGATATCCATGTTTCTGCACACACTTATAGTTAAAAAAGAAACTCTTCACCCCATTGTACATCAATTGATTTACCAGCAGTTGGCTAATACCCCATGACAAGAGCCTGAATCAATACATTACTCATAAGTATTTCGGGAACATCTTGTACGCCTGTTTGAAACTGCAACATAGACACGCCAGCAGTTTTAACTATTGACTAGCTAGGGTGAAACAAACAGATATCTAAAGAGTTATGTGGAAAAAGCACAATCTAAAGCTCTGAGTAAACCTTTTATGACACCGTCAGCTACCTGACATATTAGTAATATTACCCAAGGCCACCTACAGGCAACGTCTTCGCATACTTTGTCCTTCTGCACTCGACATCATAGGTTTCACACATGATGTGGAAACATGAGTTTATAGGCCTTATAACCAAGATAATCCCCATATTGTTGGGAAATTTGGCCCCAAAGTGTTAATGGTTTCTTTCTAGACGGTGACAAATACAGTTTAAGAGTCTAGTATCCTCAGTAAACCCCGTCGGATTTAAATTGCAAACTCTTCAATTATATGATAAGTGAGCACTTTTAGTCAACCAAATGTCAAGTATGTTTTTTTAAAAGAGGTAGGCAGCATCGGGTACTCCACAGAAAACGCACTAAAAAGACATTTTCAATAGCGCGGAAATCGAGTAAAGAACCTTGAATATCCACTTTCTATCTTGACATTTCTGAAAGCACTATTTCATATTGCCATCATAATCTTACCTTTTGCGAAATATTTATTGTCGGCTCCATGACCTGCTCCAGTTACAAACCCACCAAATGTGTTTTGTAATCACATCCGTTACGATCTATTGCACTGTATACGCAACAAACAAGCCAGAGACAGAAAAGTCAAAGATAACATACAGGCTGTAGTACAGAATTAACCATTCCGCGTTTAAAAGCATAATTCCCCCCCCGATACCGTCCGGATCCCATCAATTACGCGCACGGGATTCTCGAAACGCTCCTGCGAGGTGCGCCGTGTCCGCGACGCAGACCTGATAGTAATATGAAGAAAGCCATATCATCCCCCAAACTACTTCAGCAATCCTATGTGGTCGGGGTTATTGTGCGGCACACTTGCAAGGTGACGTCAATCTTTTGTTACCTTTTAACACTTGCCGGCTAAAACCAATGGCAAAGCGAATGGAAAGAATGACTTGCCTAAAATGCCAGGGCATAGTTGCGTTTCATCCAAATGCGATCATTACGATGAGTGCAGTGCACATCCATCAGTAGCATGATGATGGAAGAATACTAACTAATGCGGATCAACTTCACTACCGCTATTATACGATCATACAAGCAGCTC
Source organism: Gadus macrocephalus (assembly GCF_031168955.1). Taxonomy (NCBI): domain Eukaryota; kingdom Metazoa; phylum Chordata; class Actinopteri; order Gadiformes; family Gadidae; genus Gadus; species Gadus macrocephalus. The sequence continues at coordinate 23,233,184 of NC_082388.1, forward strand.
CAAAATAATGCGTAATACCTACTTTACAGCAGGGTCCTTATATCCAAATTTGCGAGGATAGGCGGATTCATCAACAACAATAGCGGTCCGTTCTTTAAAACTCACGGTTGAACATTGCCCACACGAAACACAGTCGCTAAGTGAAGTACGGCCAATGGTTCATGAAACCCATTACGCAGTGAAATCCGTAGGTAAGCAGTTTAACAAGACGAGCATAGCCAAACTATAAACATTCACACACAGAGGTAACAATTATCTATTCAAGTCTTCATGGTGAAGTGTCCAGAAGACAAAAAAAAAGGCATTAACAGACCTGCTGCGAACCACCTAGGAGCATGAGAAACCCTAAAAGGATATGTCCAATAGTGCGGCTCGCCGGGGGGTTGTCAGCGGAGCAGCTGGGCTACCTGTCTGAGGACAGACATGATAGTCAGGTGGCTGACTATTCTGTCTAATGAGAGACTAGCCAGACACCGGACTAGTCTGTCATCAGACAGACAGACTAGTCAGGTGCCTGCATGGCTAGTCTGTCAGGTGGCTGACGAGTCTGTCATCAGAAAGGTAGCCCAGGCACCTGACTATAGTCCGTCTGGTGACAGACTATAGTCAGGTGGCTGGCTAGCTAGCTCCAGTTTGGGAACGTCAGTCTGAAACATACACACAGTGCTCCATTGTTGCCGTCTCTGCCCCAACAACAGTCGTGATAATGTGAACCAACACCCCGGTATGTGGTCAGGTGAAAAGGCCAAACACATCCCATCTACTTACTTTCTGTTTACCTCCGCGAAAGGCATCGCTTAGTTTGTCGTCATGGTTTAAAATCGACGGATTTTTTTTCCGCTGCTCTGCGTTGCCGAATCACTGCTGCTGCTGCTGCTGCTGTCTGCGGCAGCAACTTCCGGAGCATGCGCACGATTTGGGTTCGTTCCGGATGCACCGTCCTGCGCAGTGCATCTTAAAGTTACAATGTCAAATTTCAATGACAATATACATTTATAGAATGCTATAAAATGTATATTTTTATTAGAGGGATGTTATATTTTGCGCACTCTTGAGTCAAATCAATAGGTCTTTCAATTTCAATTCACCACACAAACACATCACAACAGGACACGCCAGAGTTAACTTCTGTTTGGGATAGATTTGTTAACAATTAAATAGAGATGGAAGATGCTGGAAGGGTTTAATAATAAGAGTATTATCTAAAGTCCGAAAATGTATGATATTAAATCGCTCTAAATCTAACAAAATGAATATTGACACTGATATATAATTTCTTTGTTATTATCCTGTATTTCCTATTACCCTTGATTATTATATTTTACCATTGTTATAGTTGACCGCACACATGATCATAAACATCCTCAATGATATACCCATCTGTTACCGCCATATTCTAGCAGTGGTGTTATATATCACTTTAGTGTTTCTTTGTTATTGTGCTATTTCCGTGCTGTGTTATGAATCATAAATGAATTCAGCTGAGGAAAGGCCATGGTCAATACTGGTGTCACATGCTTTGTGATTTGATAAAAGGGTCTATTTGCACTGCCTGCCGTGTACCGCTCTCTAATCAAAGACTTATATTTCGGTGACAACACAAATAAATGACTCCATTACTGCAGCCACCCTCTCCTCTCACAGTATCGATAGCATTTCATAAGAAAGACAGATTGACAATAGTGGCCTTCAGGTTGGGCTGCTCTGTTTGAAATGAGCTTCAATAGCCCTGCAATGTCCTGTGAAACCTTTCAGGTTTCTTCTCCTATACATGTAGTACAGATTTTAACACTATAATGTTACTCATAAACATAAATAATGACAATACTAGTAATAATTATACTACAACTACCAATACTACTGCTACTACTAGTGTTACAACTTATAATAATAATAATATAAATAATAATGATCATAATATTAATAATAGTACAAATTTAAGTCCAATAATAATAAGGTAGGCTTACATTTATCCATAATTTCACTCTATTACAATCAAGTACTATAATGAAACATTCCCAAAAGACAAAGCAAAAGAAAAGTTGAGACTGTTCCATTCAAAGCCAGAAGAAGGAATCCAACCCCCCCCCCCCCCCCCCCCATGACGTGTCATATTAACAATACCTCAGTCAGAATGGGCCTGTGAGTCTCCCTTCCCCTAGAGCCGCCGAGGGTGAAAGGAAGGAGGAAGCGGCGCTCGCTCTGAAAGCCCAATCACAGCCCGCGCTGTGAGGTCAGCAGGTGGCGGAGTGTGCGGCGGCGCCGGGCCCCATCAGGCCATAATACAGACTTAATGATGCAGAAGGGTGTGTTCCTCCATGCCAAAGGAGATGTCAATACGCTGCGTTTTTAAAGAACGCCGTTCCTAATTGCGCCTTTTTAAATTCGCCCCGGCTGACGTGATTGATGATTTCAAAAGGAGGGGACGCATTGATCAATCTTTTCACAGACAAGTCCTATCGATTGCGCGTCTGGAAATAATAAAAAAAAAAAAAAGTTTCTCATTCTCCCCCCACACCCTCCACCGCCCTCCCTTCCTTCTGCCCCCCCCCCCCCCCCACTGAGAGAGGAATTGTACAATCAGAACACCAATGTGACCTACATGGGTAGTTTGGGGCGCTAAATCACCTCTTTTTAAAAAGCCCTCTGATTAAAGCGTTGGCACCCTGGGGAGAACTGTGACACAGTCCTCGTGTCATGGTGTCACAGTTAGCTGGCAGAAGAGGAAGAAGAAGACGGAGGAGAACAAACTATCTTTTGCCTCGGCGAGCGGTTTTCGCACCGAGGTGATCAAGAGAACGTATCGATCCGTTTCATTCGTCTGCAAATCACCTGATATATGTGCGTGTGATGAGACTAATCCTGGAGCAGCAGTCCAACGCCATCTCTACTGTGTGTGCAGTTCCACCGGATGAACAGATGCCTTCATTCCGCATTGAATGCTCCGTGTTTGACATGTTCATGAGTCTTCTTTATTGTTTCATTGACGAGCCTGTTTATCCAAACGTGCAAGGCTTGTTTTGCAAGTGAGGCTGTAAGCCTTTTGCTACACAGTTATCAGGCCCGGGCTCTGGACTAGGGTGGAGATATGATTGTTAGGGCTGCTCTAGGGATGGTCGGGTTGCAAATGCCTTGCTAAGGCGCAAGCATATTCAGAAAGCTGTGGTCTTGGGGATTTTTTTTCTCTTTAAATCAATCCAATGCATTTCATCGTAATTAAAAGAGATTGAATGATGTTTACTGGCAAACAAAACTGTGGAAGCAAAGAGATTTCTAAACACACACACACACACACGCACACGCACACACACACACACACACACACACACACACACACACACACACACACACACACACACACACACACACACACCTTCATTTCATTGGCTAGAGCACTTAAAATGAAAAGTGGGCTGCATCTATGATTAAATGGTCTACAGGCAAAAAACCTTTTGTCTGTGTGTTTTATTTAAAGAAAGGGCTCTTTTCTGAAGAGCAAAGTAACTGCAGTCATCGAATGAACTGTGATGCACTCCCGAGTAAATGGTCTCACAAAAGCCCTGCAGAAAAAAAAGACCCTGACCGTCTGACTTTGGCCCCTGGGTGCCCATGCAGTGTGAGTATAAGTAGAAGGGAGAGAGTGGAAGAATGCGAAGAGAAAGCATGCAACAAGGAGGCGAATAAAGAAAGGGGTTGTGTGGGAGGTTGCGGGAAAGAAAGCAATGGCGCAAACACACACACAGATCTGATCCTCAAATATCCTTTTGGTTTCTCAGAGTTCAAATGCCTTTTTTTTCTTAGTGGAGGTTCTGTGGTGTAAGTGTCTGCTAAAAGCCGTGTTTCTGCTGCCCTGCCCTTCTCTGCAGTGCTTTCAGCCTTTAGATGATGACAGATTGCGGGCTACCTGATATCCTTCATCATCCTCCCCAGTGGAGGTGTTTGTTCCGCCCTGTGCGAGTCCTGGAGGACTACAGCAAACAACCAGCGCTGCTTGATGGACTATACAGACACATCTGTTCTACCCAGCAATGTGGAAGGTTGAAAACACAACGACAACAACAACAACAACAACAACAACAACCACAACGACAACAACAGCAGGAAACCGAATCTGTCAGAACACAGCATGCCACATAAACACCGAAAACTTTGAAGATTTGCTCTACGGAGTGGGTTGATGAATGTGGTTTATTTTAAATTTATTTATGGAAGGAAGTCGACTGATTTGTGGATCATGTTTTCAATAGCAGGAAAGTATATTTTGTTATAGTTTTTTTTAATGCCGCTATGGACAGAGAAGAGAGACAGGGAAGTGGGTTGAAGACCAGGCGGAGTGACAGCGTAGGACCACCTAGGAGGGATGACCCAGCTAGGAATCAAACCTGGGTCGTTACAAGGCGTATTGCCTTCATTGTTAGTGCACTAGCGATTTGAGCTACCTGCGGAGAGACCAACTGGCATATGTTGGGTCCAGGAGGGACATTGCCTGAGGCACAAATACACAACCCCTCAATAACAGTTTCTATCACTCATGGGGGTTCAATCCCTCTTGGGGATTAGGAGAGTTTTAAGATGTGGGAATAGGGTTGAGTGCCATAGTGATCATGTCTAATAGCAATCCAAAAAAAGACTTAAACAAATTAAGATCTTCTCTTTTAAGTCATTATACAATAACAGTATTATACCATTAAATATCTTTATAATTAATACATTTGATAAGAAAGATAATTATCTTTGCAAGATTGACACTTTTTCCCATTGCTACTTTTACTACTTGATGATTTTCTAATATTAAAACATTAATTGCTCGCTAGAGGGCAGTGGATCCCCAACTTGTACCAGAAGTTTCTACGCGGACGCTCTTGATAAGCGTCGAGAATTCCTCTGTCATACCAACATGTCTGCGTCCTTTGGATAACGTGAATGTAAACATGCCCGTGACTATAAACCTTAAAAATCCTACCCTGATTTGAGCTTTCGTACAGAATCAGTCGCGTTCAAGCGGAATGGCCCTCCGTGCGTGCAGCTGGGCTGTAAGAAATTCAGTCTGCGCCTCAAGGTTGTCTGTCCTGTCAGGTCGACATGAACATGCGTTGCTTTTCCTCAGAACGGGTCAGTCGACTTTGATGAAGATACTATCGTTTTGGTTTTAAGTATTGCTTACTTGCTGTGGTCGGTGTACTGCAAGTTGAAACCTAAAATGTCTAAACATTATTGAAAATAATGATCGACTAAGTGCCTAAAGCCTGTACCGATCGGGATGCAACATATTCAGCATTCATGTTTTTCTTAGCTCCTTTCTTCGTAAGGTTAATGGATTTGGTTTCATGCTTGATCATTTATCTACGAGTTTCTCAGGAACGACATTTTCCCCAAATGCTAAAGTATCGTGAACTGTGCAAATATCCGAGATGTTGTTAGTAAGCTATTAAAACCAATCGTTCTGTTTACCTTCTGGCAATGAGCTGAGCTGTTGATGGTGATGATGATGATGTCTTCCAGGCATTGCAGCTCACAGCCGGCGGACGAATGGACTGAGCTTCACCCCTGTCTGTTTTATTACGTCTGATGCATTTTTGAACAGACTAGCAAAAGGCAAAGTGGCAGAGCAAGATGACAGCGGATATCACCACCCAACCTCAGTTCCGCCGCACCACGGTAATCAAAGCACTCCGATGTTCAACTCCAATACTTGTTCCCAGAATTTGTGTATCCGTGTATCCCTGTCCCTGGCGTTTGCCCACGTCCACAGCCATAATAAGTCCTCTAATATCACTGCTCTGGCAGCTGTCCCCCCTTCTCATTCAACTCTTCACCTTGCATTGTCTCTCTCGTTTCACTGTCGTCATCCTTATTTTGTCTCTCAGGCGAACAACTATCTCTGTTAATGAGAGAACCGGATCAACCCGAGACCTCAAGGGTTCTGAAAGTGGCCATAGTGGGTTCCCCCAACGCTGGGAAGTCCACTCTATCTAACCAGCTGCTTGGCAGAAAGGTATCCCAGCTCTCTCAGTCCCTAACGTTCTCTTCCCCCCCCCCCCCCCCCACTCCACACTATACATATAATGCTGTAATGTTGTTGGTGTCTTCCCATAGGTCTTTGCTGTGTCCAAGAAAGTACACACGACACGGTCGAAAACCCTCGGTGTACTGACGGAGGATGACACGCAAATAGTAAGAATCTGAGCCCAGTGAGCTCTAAAGGAGCACTTTGATACACAAAACTATGCAGAGTGAGTGCTGTTGTGTTTTTCACTATAGCTTAATTTTGTTTCCTTAGATTCTCCTAGACACACCAGGTCTCACCACTGCATCAAAGGTTAAAAGGTGATGTGTGAGGGATTTTAACTCCAGGTAGCGTGTTGATGTTATGTAGAAGTGTTATTATGTGGGCAGTGTATTTTTATTATCTTTATAGATTTCTTATCTTGTTGTACAGCACTTTGGGAACCTAGTGTTTGTTTAAATTGTGCTATAAATAAAGTGGATTGGATTGGGTTCTTATGGGGAATCCTTTCAGACGATAGCACTGTGAAATCAGCGTCGGAACCAGACCGTAACAACCCGACTTCTGAATTCCCACAGACACAACCTGGAGAGCTCCCTGCTGTCAGATCCCTGGAGCACCGTGAAGGAAGCCGACCTGAGTAAGAGATTGCCTTCTGAGTCTGGCCCTCGTTTTTGTCAGTTCTACGGAGTTGAAGCCTGGATGTTTACGTGTAGACCCTCTGTAAAGGCGGGGCGGTCCTAATGGCGGGGCTTGTGTCTTGATCTCCAGTGCTGGTCATGGTGGATGTGGCAGACAAATGGGCCTGCGAGAAGCTGGACCTGGAGGTGCTGAAGGTCCTGGCTAAGCACCCGGAAGTCCCCGCAGTGCTGGTGCTCAATAAGGTATCGGTTTCCTACGACGCCTTCATGAAGAAAGTTCATTACAGTTTATATCCGGGTTTCACATATAGTCCAATAACTTACGCCCAAAGGCATTTGATAACAATAACGGGGTTTCTTTTATGGAAAATTGTATCGTGTATTGCAATAGTATTTTGTAATTTCATTACAAAATAGATTATTCGAAATGACAACTTGACATGTCAATCAATATCAATCATATATGTTTTGTATCCCTGCTTGACTTTTTGCCGCCCAGACGGACCTGGTCAAGAACAAGGTCAAGCTGCTGGACGTGACGGCCCACCTGACGTGTGGCGTGGTGAACGGCCAGAAGCTGCAGGTCAGGAGGGTGGTCCGACCGCGCCGGGCTGCGGCCGGGACCCCCGCCGAGGCCGCGCAGCCACCGCCCGCCGAGTCCGCCCCCCGAGACACGCCCCAGGGGCCACTGAGCCAGGAGCCTCTGAGCCAGGGGCCACTGAGCCAGGGGCCACTGAGCCAGGGGCCACTGAGCCAGGGGCCACTGAGCCAGGAGCCACTGAGCCAGGGGCCACTGAGCCAGGGGCCACTGAGCCAGGGGCCACTGAGCCAGGGGCCACTGAGCCAGGAGCCACTGAGCCAGGGGCCACTGAGCCAGGAGCCACTGAGCCAGGAGCCACTGGGGCCGCTGAAGAGTCGGCAGGGCTGGCCCCATTTCAGGGACGTCTTCATGGTGTCCTCCGTGGACCAGGAGGACGTGGACGCACTGAAGGTGGGTGGGGCCGGGGGGGATGGCAGCGGGAGGAGGGGGGGGGATATGTATATATTAGTGGTGGGCCGTTATCGGCGTTAACGGCTGCGTTAACGCGAAACTTTTATCGCGCGATAAAAAAAATATCGCCGTTGATCTATTTTCAAACACTTCCTTGTTCGGACCCAATTTAGACTGAGGTAAACGTGAGGGAATCAGAGAGGCACATTCAACAGAATATCCTGACTGTGTTAAATATGTAAACATGTAAATATGTAATAATTGTGTAACATAAATATGTAAATGATTAACTTGCATGGGCCTTCCCAACGTTCAGCTGTCAATTATTTTTGTTTATGCTCCGTTCACTTGCATGGGCACTTCACAGCTTCCGGCGGTGAATTATATTTGATAAATCACCATTGCCCAGTATAATTGACCGCTGTCAAGGTAAACAAACAGATTTTTTGCCGTTTGCCATTTTAATCTAGATTAATCTAGATTAAAAAAAAAATCTATGCCCACCTCTAGTATATATACATATTTTATTTTATTTTTTATTTATTTTTTATAAAAAATAACTGTTGATTATTGCCATTCATCTATATAGAGAAACCGATTGTTTGTTTGGACTTCCGTTCAGACAAACAAGTTCCCTCCTTCGGACAACCACCAATCAGTCTATTTTATTACACTCAATAGTTTGGAAACAAATGACATTTGACATTTTAATAAATTACGTTTTTATGTCTTAATTAAAATTTCCCTTTTTGTTAAACCAAGAGGGGTTCTTCTCATGGTGTAGCATTGGGCCAGAGTTAATTTATAATGCACATATTTGCTACAGTGATGATATAAATGCAACCTAACATACCACCTTTCACATGGAGAGCAACCATAGTTAGAAGGAGAAATGTATACAAAACGTGTTAACAAGTGCAAGTTAGTAAGTAAAGGATGTAAGAATTTGTGATAATATTGTTGAGATACATTTTACCGACAGACATTGGCGCAGCAGCTTTCTACGTCGAAACACCTTTGATACAACATTATTCTGATGTTATCATTCCCTCAACACTCTTTTCTGTCTCTCTTAGCGGTACTTGGTGGTGGAGGCCAAGGCCGGACCCTGGCAGTACCACAGTGAGGTTCTGACCGACCAGACCCCTGAAGAGGTCTGTGCCAACATAGTCCGAGAGAAGCTTCTGGAGAACCTGCGCCAGGAAGTGCCCTACACCATGACTCAGGTAACTGAACCGAAGCGCCTCAGTGCAGTCTGTCTTTGATAACATGTTTATGAAAGCATATTTCTGCAGAAATGCACTCAAAAGGGAAATTGGCTTTGTTATACTTTCTGTGCCAAAATCAAAGCTCTTATTTATAGAATGTTCTCACTTTACTGGTTGTATTGCATAATTCTGCACAACGTATTGAAAGCAAATAAATGAACTTGATACTTCCAACACTAAAGCCAATCTATTTATAATATATATGTATTAATGTCCTCAGTCCATTGAGTTCTGGAGCGAAAATGAAAATGGAGAGCTGGACATTGCAGTGAAACTTTACGTCAAAAAAGAAGCACACATGGCAAGTATTTTCTCAACCTTTTTCTCAAGGTCTATAAAGTCTGTGTCTGGTTTATTGATTTTTCACTGTGGTTTGAGGAAGTCTGTGTTGCTAACTCAATACTGTTGTTATTGTTGTTCCAATTTAAAAGTAAACGTCAATACAGCTTTTGATTCGTAGCTTAGCTTCAGCTCTTAAATGCACACATTTCCTGTGTGATCCGTCTAATTAGTTAGAGATCAAAGTTGAACGTGGTTAATCAGTCAACATGATTTCAAATATTTGGGAAAGTAGGAGATGGAATCTCTCCCCTGTTTATTTGCATTTCTTTCATATTTATTTTATAACTTATGTCTTTTATATCGGCCATCTCTGGAACCATATTTCTTTTTATGTTGGTCCATCTTGTAAATATTTGAACATCCTTTCCAAATCATGCATATTTGATTTTCAACTTGTATCTGCTGCAGTGAAATCCCTAATGGACACAGCATTTAAACAGAGTTAGTCTACCTAAGAGTTCTGAAACCATTCGCTAGCCTCCAAATAAACCAGGGGGGAAAGAAAATGACGCTTTGGAAACCTTTTATGTTCAGCTTCAATAGGATCTCAAAGTGCACGATCTTGCCGATGTTAAAAATACATTTCTTTTTCGTAAAAGAGCATGACGAATATACACTATTGTAGTGCACCATACATGTGTTATTTAAGAAGGATACAGACAGGTTTAGAATTGTATCTTTGAAGTTAAGCTATTGAGTACAGAGAGGTGTATCTACTTTTATATTTTTATATCTAATATCTATCATACAGATGATACCCTCATTCATGAACTTGATTAAAAGGTGAACGTGCTATACAGTCACCATCACTTTCAGAATAAAGTCACAAAACATGGCAGATGTAACAACCAATCACGTGTGCTGTCTCATGCTGACATGGCCGTGTTCTCCGGTCTGTAGAAGATGGTGATTGGCACGGCGGGTCAGATGGTGGCACGTATCGCCCGCGAGGCGGGACAAGACATGAGCAACATCTTCCTGAGGGAGGTCCGACTGAGGCTCTCCGTCAAGCTGAAGAACTGAAGAGCCAGAGACATATCCAAATGATTTAGAGACCGTTAAGAGATGTGTATAGATGGTGGTGGGGGAGAGGGGTGGGGGGGGGGCGTCCTTGGTTTGGAGGGACAACCTTCAGTGCTTCCTTTATCTGAAAACCGACAGCACGGACCCTACAATAGATGTGACAGAGATGATGTGTCCTGCAAACTCATAAAACCACCCGTTATATTTTATTAACTCGAATCCATGCGAACCCGATGAACTGCTTATGTAATGTAACGTGACGCCATTTAAGAAAATGTGTGAGTCTATTTATACGTGTAAGTATGTGCTGTAATTATGTGTTAAAGAGTCAGTTGAATAAGTTGCACACAATAAAAAAAATCATGTTTTGGAAATATCTCTGGCTTTATATAGAATATAGGTCAGTCATGACTAGACTCTTTATTTACATGCAATGAGACATTTAGGAGAGGGGGAAAAGCTTAGTAATAAGAGCCTCGTGCTGTGGCCCTTTGGAGAGCAGTGCACCGTGCAGTGGACTCCCTTTACACTAACGTGAGGAACGGATATAGCTGAGGTTAGCGGTTATGGTCACTCGGATGTCCCCGATGCACCATCCCACTATTCCCCACTCCGCCTCCCCCCTCCCCTTGCTGTACTTTCGTCCACCTCGTTAGAAGTACAGCCATCCCCTCCCGGAGTCTCCTTTTTCTTTATCCCTGCCGTCCCGTGCGTTTTTTCTCTTCCTTATCCGTCCTCATATCTCGCTCTCTCACGCACGCGCGCGCTCTCTCTCCTTTTCTCTCCCTTTCTCTCACTTCCTCTCGTCTTTCAAAGCCTAGCTCCGCCGCCCTCCCCGAGGACGGAATTGTCTCCCCTTAATGGAACGTTAACCTGATGCTAAAAATGGGTCAGATAATGGTGATTAGATTCATCCGCTGCCCCCCCCCCCCCCCCCCCCCGGCGCTTACTCCGTCCGGAGCATTGTGACGAATAACTAGCCGTTGGCCCGGAGGAGGAGAGCGATAGAGTATAAGAGAGAGTGAGGTAGTGATGTTCGTCTCTCCCTCTCTGCAGCTGCTCCCCTGTGATTAGACTAGCAGTTGCAAAGCGGAGATCTTCACAAAAGACAACGTTGTTGTTTTTTTACAGGGCTACGCAAGGTAGAAGCTTCCACGAAACGATTTAAGCCAAGGCTAGTTATTTATTTTGCACAATATAGTCATTCAAACTGCGTTAATGGCCCCTAACGCATGGGCCATTAAAAAAAAATAAAGAAACGAAAACTTTTTCCCAATTAAAAAGACAATACAAGGCGTTTGGAAAGAATGCACATTCTTTTATTTATTAGTTGTCGGCATAACCATATGTCAACTATATTTATACTTACAAGATGGGATACAGTTTAACGAGGCATCAATTATTTAGTTGATGAATTATGCCAGCTGTTAACTTAAAGGGATCTTCATCCAGCTTCTTCAGTGATCCGTGGTTCGAGCCAGAAGGGTTTGAGTGAAGGCCGGGGAACCCTTACCATTGCTAAAAACTCAGTAATGGTAACGGTTTCACTGCCTCCCTCCATCAGGCGGTCCTGCCGCTCCGGGTGAGCTAAGTTCATTCCAAGGGCCTCCGACGGAGAATGATACCCTGGATAGTACATCATCTATACTGTAGTGTCTCCATAATGAACTTACAGTATATGATGATATCCTGTCCAGGGCTCAAGACCAACGGCTACCGTTGTCTGCTCCCCCACGTGTGTTCTACCCTGCAGAAATTAAGAGAGGCACTACATATTAATGCTTTATAGAGGGACTTCAAGAAGAGCATTTCTCTGGCAAAAATATGTCAAACCATTGAGGCCCTACAACCAATTAAAAAAAAAAATGACATAGCGTCAATTGCAATTTTAAATACGTTTTCATTATAATTGCAGTGTTGAAAAAAATTAGGAAATAGATAATAACATATAAACTAAAGCTATGTGTGTAACTCTTGTAAACCAATTAAATGACAATGAGACGAGAGAAGTAGTGGATTCTTACCTGTGTACGCTTGGTCTTCACTCTGGATGAAGACACCAAAGTCTGGCGTCTCCTTAGCGGCCCATCCTCTGCAGTTTGCGCTACCCTTAAGGTCATGTGGACGTTGGACGTTAGCCTTCAGGGGTTCGTATCTTAAAGCCTCCTGGCTCATTAGCATATTATGATGAAATTTGGGCTGGGCTGAAGTAGAAAAGGGCTAGACCTCTCTTATCTGCTGCTGGCCTGACAGTCCCACCCTTAATGCACGTAGGCCTATTCATGGTTGCATCGTCAACTGTGAGAATTTCACACACGTGGATATTTATTATTTGTACACGCGCATAAAAATAGGGAGGACGTCATTGACTTACACTCTGTTCCGTTTTAAGAAGTGTATAATCCTTTCTTCAATGCACATAATTATGTGCATTAAATTAATGCACCCCCAGGAGACTCCGAGAGAGGGTATTCTATGCTGAAACTAGGTTTCCATTATGTTTTGCTGACACAAATTCACTTAAATTAGTAGGCCTATTTTAACCACACTGTATGCTTCGTAGTTGCTCTGCGTGTGTGAAACAATGGCATGCATATGAAAAGGGCTGAAGTATGGAGTATGGAATTATGTATTGCAATACTCACACATTTGTATGGCTTATCATTGAATTAACCATGGCACTTTAATTTGTCTCAAACAGAATGAGATAATAATGAGATCAAGAACCATCATCAATTGATTCGGTTTCATAGGTTGTGGTGGACTTTAATTAGCAGCTGATACGGGACATGGGTCAGTATCTCTTGCCTGGTTTGGGTGGAGCACCGGTGGCGGGGGCCGGGTCAGTCAGATAAAGACGGAGGTAGAACATTCTGGGTGGTTTGGTTTCCCTCCAAATCATTATCTGGACGCAAAATGTGTTGTTTTCTCCTGCCAATTGTCATAAAGATAAAAACCAGACGTTGCTTCAAGTCTGAAGACACTTTTTTCAGTTGGTCTCCTCAAATAATACTAAAAGAACCTAACCAAACACAAAGAACCCTTTATATTTTTACATGAATTATGTTAATGATCATCATAGTGTAAAAAATGAATGTAATTTCACCGTAATAACTTATAATTTGATTGTTATAGTGTATGTTATGTGTCTGCTCTGCCTCATCTGAAACGGTAACTTTATTTTATATATTTTATATTCATGATTATTCCAGAATCACGTAGGCCTACATGGCTACTTCACCGTATTCTTTATTAATGTTTATTAATGTTTGTCGTTCATTGACCTGGTGAGTTTGAATACATGTGAAAAATACAAGTGACAGCATGGCATGTAACCACCACTCCTTAATTTGATAGCCGACTAAGTTAACTAGGGCTGTTATAGGAAGGCATATTGTGGCGTGTAGGCATAAATATCTGCCCTACACTGCCATCTAGGGGACCAAGAGGTCAGTGCAGGGCAGGGGAAAGGCATGAAACAACTTAACTTAAAGAAAGCTTTTGTTAAAACAAATGATACAACCTTTAATTGGCACTGTCTAATACATACATATAAAAAAAACTCGTCATCTCAGTTCTGTCTATAAATGTATTTATTTTATACACAATGAGCATAACATGTTTTACAGAGCTTTTGCATTTATGTCATTTTACCAGGTTTCAGGCCTATGTCATGATATGTTAAAGCTTTCCCAAATCCATCAAATCAGAATGCATGAGATGATTTAACATTTATTCAAGGGAAACACACAACGCTATAATTGAATACGTTTATTTAGACCAACACAAGTTGAAATCCCATGCGGAACTACTTTCACAGTGAACAGTCAGTAAATGTGTATTTTAGATATAAAGTTAGTACATTTATTCTGGTTACAGTCACTGGCTTTGATGGACCAAACGTGGATTCCTTCTGACTTTGAATTGAGTATTAAGGCATAGGTTAAAAAATGTCTGCTCAGTCTATTTCATTAGGTCTACCAATTAAGAAGCTGCCGCCACTCCGAAAACAATTTCAAGGACTTCCGCGCCCATATCTGGTCATGATCTCAGCAGGGTTATCGGAGAATGACAGCAGAACCGATGGGGTGGGGCCGGAGGCGGGTACATACTAACACGTAATTATAACACAAACATGTGTTGAAGGCTAAATAGACAATCAGTGGTTTGGCACGCAGTGCTACTCGAAATCCCTTCCCCCTCATGAGCAGGGCATTAACCCTAGTCATGTGTTACACACTCAAGAAACGTATAAAATATGAAGCAATAGGCTTACTACACAACTCATGTTTCTGTTGGCTGAAATGGTCCAATTCACTGCAACACGTTTTTTGCTACCGAAATGTAATATTTCAAATGTTTCAGTTTGGTACAAAACAAAACCAAAAAAAAATACTGTGTTTTTATCTTCCGATGATCTCGACGGTTTGACCTGGGATGACGGTGTCATATAAATACATTCGTAGACCACTTCCAACGCAAAGATAGAAATGTTATCCATGTAAATACTGTATTACAGCATGACAGGCCTTTATCACTGAGCTGTAGTAGTGAGGGCACCAGGAACCAGGTGTATCTCATTATGTTAACGATGTGTCTGTAGACATTCCCGATCCCAGAATGACCGTCATGAGATACACCTGTGGTAGTCTACTGTTACCCCTTTTAGATAAGGGCCTGTAGCACTGCTGCTACTCCAGGCTGGTCTAGACGTCACTCCCAAATCATCACCTGAAGCTTCAGCCTACAGACAGAAGCAATGAACTCGACATAGACTGTACCATGAGTTCCTGTTGACTTTACATGTATTCCAAAATAGAAAATAACCCAAAGAAAAATAACTGAATATGTAACCATGTGTACGAGTAATGCATGAGATAATTATCTCAGAATACTAAGAAACGTTAACTTTTCATTGCAAAAAACAATCAGCTGTTATTGTGATTAAACAAGATACCTCCAAGTCCCAAGAGAAGGTCACATTTACTTAAGGGCTCTATTTCATAGAACCAAACATATACCACGACTTTAGCTTAATGCAGTTTTATTTTGGTTTATGTTTGAGACATGGGGTATCGACCCCCTATTCGAAATGACCTTTGGATTGGAACCAGAATTTGTTTTTTGCCATGAAAACCCTTCCCAGAATTCTGACATGATAATCTCATTAATTCTTGAGTAAATGCATTACGCTTCTGTACATATGAAAGGATATATATCTTATAAAATAATAACTGTAACTTTCTTTACAATAAATTCTGCTCTCCAAGAACAGTGGAAAATATACTAGATGCAATAAAGTCAGAGATCCAAGCTGGTGTTAAAATGCAATCAGACAAAAAGAAAATCATAAGAAGACAGAACTCAATAGTGTGGGTCACACTGGGGGTCATGGGGGTGATGGTTAGTTTGGGCAATTTAAAGCTCCGTTTTGGTATGCATATGTACTCTAGAAGTTGAGGTAATACCACGAGGTGGGAGGAAACCTGAAAAGTCTGCTCTAGATTTCCTGATTAAGGCTAATTTGAACGGTGTATGGCTTCAACATGGCGCACGGACCGGCGTCCATCTGCGTGGACAAAGCGAGTGGATAGAGGGGGGCCTAGCAGTGAGCTTACGTTAGTACAAAGTAGTACAAAGATTCACTTTGGATGCAAGACATCAAAAGCACAACGAAGACGAGGAAGGAAATCTATCTGGCCAGGGCACTTGAGTGATTGGACAGCACATCGGATTAGGGACGTGCTAACGCTACAATATACTTCGGACGGGACAATCCTAACAGCTCACACACCCATTGTTCCCACCCCCCCCCCCCCCATGTTAAGATGATTCCAGCATAGAGGATGCCGAGACTGTTCTGCTTTGTGCGGTTTGGCTTCAGGAGTGAGTATCTGACACTGTGTTCTTAAGTATCAGTGCCCAATAAACTTAGTGCTTGGTTAGTGTTTCCACCACCAAGTCACATCGAGAAATGTAGTGCCACACTAAAGGGGCTGACTATGGTTCCACGTCGACGCAACGCAAGGGACCACGCAGACGCTTCGACGCAGTCGTGAACCTGGTTTGGTTCTGCGTCGGGTTTTAGCGAGCGGACCAATCACAGCCCTTGCTTCTGCGTCGCCTCGACGCAAGGTAAACATTTTTTGGAGGCTCACGTCAGGCCCTTGCGGTGGATGCAAGGAGGGTCCACAAGGACATAAGGGGTCCGTAAACCCCCTTGCGTTGCGTCGACATGGAATTATAATCAGCCCTTAAGTGGGCTTTTGGCATTCATCCATCAACGTTTTGTCAAAGACTAGGGATCGGTTCCTCGTCGGAATTACACTCGACTTTAGGGGGGAGTTTACGCCTCACTCCCGGCTACATTGTACTCGATACGGCCGCTGTAAGCCATGATCACATCAATGGATGGGTACCGTGGTTACCGTGATCAGGTACCAACGGACGCTCCTTGGTGGGGTAGGAGAGACACATGCCGTGCCCGTTCCGGGGAGAGTGAGAGATGTCCTCGGGGCTTGGTGTGTGCTGTTTAAATCATCATCGTTTAAAAAACGCAAAGCAATCCAGCAAAAAGCACAAGCGCGTTCTAGTCCATTAGAGAGAAGCCACCATGGGTTTGTTTTCCCTGTTTCGAAATAAAACACAAACATGTGACATCTAGATATAAAATCTTCTTGTTAGGTGTTGTTGATGGTCAAAGGCAGTCAATACATAGAGAGAGAGAAAGAGAGAGAGAGAGAGAGTGTATAATACAGAAGTTTTGGAGATAGAGGTAATATAGGAGTAGTAGTGTGTAGGATCGCCATGCATGAGGCAGACAGTATTGTAACAGGCTCCAGACATCCTGGCTCCTCAAATGGCCAACTCGCTCTGTTGGCCGGTGAGCTGCTGCAGGAAAGGCATCTGTGGGGAGAGGAGGAGCAGAAATAGCCTGGATTAGATTTAGATGGGACTTTTATAGGATCATCGTAGTCACGGCGCTCAGAGACCCTCTCGCACACTCAAGACTACCACTGAAGCCTGACATTCTCTGTGCTCTCTTTCGGGTTGCCCTCTGGGCCGTCAATACCATGGGCTTCGGGACAACTGTCGTAAAGATTTGGCCTGTTAAGCCCTTTGAGACTGCAATGGTGATTAAGGGCTATACGAATAAAATTGATGGCGACGGCGAGTTTAACGATGAAGACACCGCTGGATACAAAGACACTTGTCATGTGACAGCAGGTATATAAAGGGGTACATCAGCGGCGTTTCCTTCATCATGTCATGTGACAGCAGGTATATAAAGGGGTACATCAGCGGCGTTTCCTTCATCATGTCATGTGACAGCAGGTATATAAAGGGGTACATCAGCGGCGTTTCCTTCATCATGTCATGTGACAGCAGGTATATAAAGGGGTACATCAGCGGCGTTTCCTTCATCATGTCATGTGACAGCAGGTATATAAAGGGGTACGTCGGCGGCGTTACCTTCATCATGTCCACCCCGGTAAGGGCGTTGACGGTCACGGGGAGCTCGGCCAGCAGCCTCGTCACCTCGCCGCTCATGCGGCTGTTGTCTCCGCTCATGATGATGATCTCGTTGGTCCTCGCCAGCGGCGCCGCCACCTTGGCCGCGATCTGAGGAAGAAGAAAACGAAAAACGATTAGCATAAGAAAATACAATTCTATGATCCGATTAGCACCACATTATTAAACAAGGCTCTTCACCCACAAATCCACGTCTGTATATTGTAAACGTATTCACGATCGCACACAGTAACACACAACAGCAAAAAAAGGTAAGGCACAGGTGACTTCAAAACCAAATGCTGGCCAAGTATAAATGACAACAAAAACAACCCTAAGTGTAAATCCTAACAAAAACAACATCCGCCTGGCATCCCGATCCCGATGCGACGCGAAGCCCCGATCAAACACAACGTCCCTAAGCTACAGTCACACGGTCTCACACGCAGGGGAACCTCCCTGGTTCACTTCTTACTTAACGTTTATGAATGGTGGTCTCTTAAAAGGTGACATGTTATACCACCAGGTGTGAGTGTGATTGGCCGACACAAGCCGTTTTGAAAACCGGCCTCTTCTGACATCACAAGTGGGCGTGTCCACCTCGATGTATGAAGGATAGATGAGCGACGTTTGCCTCAGTCCAATGGGTAGGCTGGTCGACTGATCTGTCCAGCACGCATCGAGGTGGACACGCCCACATGTGACGTCAGAAGAGGCCGATATTCAAAACGGCTTGTCACGGCTAATCACACTCACACCTGGTGGTATAACATGTCAACTTTTACTCCACCCGATTTTGCTACCCAGCAAAATCTGTAGCCCCACAGCTAACCCCACAGTAAGCCCCGGTTTGGGGGGGGGGGGGGGGGGGCTACGTACCTTGGGCAGGGCCTCCAGCACCAGCGCCGTCTGGGCCGCCTCGCCGTACTGCAGGTACGCCGCCGCCTTCAGCCTCATCTTCTCGGCCTCCGCCTTGCCCACCGCCTCGATGGAGCCCGCCTCCGCCTCTCCAATCAGCCGGATCTTCTCCGCCTCCGCCTGGGCCGTCAGCACCTTCTTCATCCTGGCGGGGGGGGGGAGGGGGAATCGGAGGAGGAGCACATCGTGATGCACAGACAGATAAACACACGTCTCGATAGCACCACCGTGTAGCATCTGCCGGGGATAAGTAGTGAGCAGGTTTGGTGAGGGGTTTTGGAACACCTAGCCAAACGGTACCCAAGAAGCCTACCCCCCCCCCCCCCCCCCCCCCCCTTAATGACATGCATCAAAAGCAACAAAACAGTAAAGTACAGATTCTCTATGGATAGTGTGTGTGGGTGATGGCTGGATTGAGCAACCCCCCCCCCCTGGCCCGAGTGACACTCGTTGGACTCTGGGGCTGGTTGAGGCCACATCCAGTGAACTCAGTCCCATGACGTCCCATCTGTACGTCGCCTCCGCCGAGGCCCGGTGGGAACGGGAGACTCACTTCTGTCCCTCGGCCAGCTGCTCGATCTTGTAGGCCTCGGCCTCGGCGGGCCTCTTGACGGTGGCGATGAGCTCCTTGTCCATGCGCACGATCTCCTTCTCCTCGATGGTGATCTGCTTCTTCCTCTGCACCACCTCGATCTCGATCTCCTCCAGCCGGATCTTCTGCTGCTCCTTGGCCGCCTGCAGCACGTAGGCCAGCTCGGCCTCCGCTTTCTGCAGGGACGGGGGGGGACGGGGACGGGGCGGAGACGGGTGAGGTCGAACGGTAGGGCTGGACGGTGAATCGCACTCAAACCGACGTTGCGATGTAATGGAATGCAACATGCAAACCCGCAAAGGCTGCGATAATAATAACAAAATCTATTTTGTGTTTCTTTTTTTTTTTTACTATTACTGTTCCTGACTGGAGATCAGTAGGATTCGTATTTATTTTACAATTCAATAGTTAAATAAAGATGTGAATATCAATTCATGCATCAATTCATCTCAACACATAGGCCTGGCCTAAAGGAAAGAGCAGTTTATATTTTGACAACTTCCAATGTTGTGTTGGTCATACTATGGAAGGACTATTGCTTGTTTAATGAATAATACAGAACATTAAAAAATATATATATAATCGCATACTAAATCACAATCGCAATATTGGATGAAATAATCCCAATTCAATTATTTCCCCAAATCGTTCAGCCCTAGGGGTCTTGAACGTGGGGCAGACTCACAGGGAGAAGGGGAATAATTCTCCATGTCCGTAGCCTGTTTGAAGGCCTCTCTGAGCATGACCAAAACTCACTAAAACCCAACGCAGAACCAAAACAGGTTCACGACTGCGTCAAAGCGTCGGTGTGGTCCTTAGCGTTGCGTCGACGTGGAACCATAGTCAGCCCTTTACCCGTGCCTATGGGCTCCTGAATGACCCGCTGTCTTTAGGACTTTCCTCCTCCCTGCTTATTAGTGAGCTGTCCATGTATTCACTGTCCAACCCCTACCTGCTAATAAGTGAGCTGTCCATGTATTCACCATCTAACCCCTACCTGCTCCTTTAATGGCTGTTTGCTGCATTCCCTGTCTAATGCCGCTTTTCCACCGCACATGTAGCTCGACTCGACACGACTCGACACGACACGACTCGACACGGTAGCAGCACGGGTGCTTTTCCACCGCAAATAGTACCTCCTGGACGTGGGCGGGGTCGGCTGCGCGAAAGGGCCGTGACGTATTTGTGTACGCGACGCAAACAACACATACGCAACCCACACATGGACAGAACCCACATAACAACAATGGAGGACATCGATCACATTACTATTATTAGCTGGCATGTTGAAGAAGTTGGAGAAGTGGAACATGTTGGCTGCGGCGCTGCTATGGATGTTACCAGCATGGTTGCCATGTCGCTCTCGTGACTTCGTCACACTCTCTGGCCAATCAGTCGCCGGCCGTCTGCCGACGTCACCTTTTAGCATCGGCTCAGCTCGCTTGGAACCTAGAGCGAGTAGGTACTAGAAAAAGCAGCCACTTCAGGTACCAGATACCATGGTACCGCGGTGGAAACGCAAAAAATGCGAGCTGAGTCGAGTCGTGTCGAGCTGGTACCATGCAGTGGAAAAGCGGCATAAGTAAATAAAGTGGGATAAATTGGATGCATCAATCTCTGAACCCTACCCTACCCCCTAACAAATACAAGCATACACATATGAATAGAGGGCATCACGTGACATGGTGATAATCTTACCTTTGTGTTGACCTCTTGGTTAAAAGAAGCCTTCTGCATTTCCAGCTCTCGTTTGGAGTCGGCCATCTTTGTGTCAGCCTGGAACTTGATATCCATCATCTCCCTCTTGCAGTCTGCTTCCTGTTGTAAACGATGAACCACAGTAAGATGGTGTAGGAAGCTCACTCACTATACCCTAGAGGTTTATCAAGCCAGATTGAGCGGTATTGATTGAACGACTTGGGAGCGTTTGCTTGAGTAAAGACTATAAATTGCTATAAGTTACAGCTGCTCTCTGTGCTAACGTTAGCTCTCTGTGCTAACGTTAGCTCTCTGTGCTAACGTTAGCTCTCTGTGCTAACGTTAGCTCTCTGTGCTAACGTCAGCTCTCTGTGCTAACGTCAGCTCTCTGCGCTAACGTCAGCTCTCTGTGCTAACTTCATCTCTCTGTGCTAACCATAGCTCTCTGTTCTAACGTTAGCTCTCTGTGCTAACTTCAGCTCTCTGTGCTAACTTCAGCTCTCTGTGCTAACTTCAGCTCTCTGTGCTAACTTCAGCTCTCTGCGCTAATGTTAGCTCTCTGTGCTAACAGACAGATGTGGGTCCTACCTTGATGCCAGCGTCTCTCTCGGCCTCGGCCACCCCGATGTCGGCGTCCCTCTGCACCGCCGCCGTCTGGGTCTTCCCCAGGGAGCTCAGGTACTCCACCTTATCGTACACGTCCTGTCGGGGGGGGGGGGGGGGGGGGGCGACGACGACGACACACACTCCTGTCAGCCACAGTGGTTGCAGAACAATCGCTGGCCTTCACATTCAACACGTATACGGTATCGGGCCCAGGCGCTAACGTGGCTAAAACTAAGCCCCCTGGAGGGTTCTGGAGGATTCTGGATTGTTCTGGAAGGGTTCTGGGGGGTTCTGGAGGGTTCTGGGGGGTTCTGGAGGGTTCAGGGGGGTTCTGGGGGGTTCTGGAGGGTTCTGGGGGGTTCAGGGGGGTTCTGGGGGGTTCTGGAGGGTTCTGGTGGGTTCTAGGGGGTTATGGAGGGTTCTGGGGGGTCATTGGGGGTTCTGGGGGGTTCTGGAGGGTTCTGGAGGGTTCTGGGGGGTCCTTGGGGGTTCTGGAGGGTTCAGGGGGGTTCTGGGGGGTTCTGGAGGGTTCTGGTGGGTTCTAGGGGGTTATGGAGGGTTCTGGGGGGTCCTTGGGGGTTCTGGGGGGTCCTTGGGGGTTCTGGAGGGTTCTGGGGGGTTCTGGGGGGTTCTGGAGGGTTCTGGGGGGTCCTTGGGGGTTCTGGAGGGTTCAGGGGGGTTCTGGGGGGTTCTGGAGGGTTTTGGTGGGTTCTAGGGGGTTATGGAGGGTTCTGGGGGGTCCTTGGGGGGTTCTGGGGGGTTCTGGGGGGTCCTTGGGGGTTCTGGAGGGTTCTGGGGGGTCCTTGGGGGTTCTGGAGGGTTCTGGGGGGTTCTGGGGGGTTCTGGAGGGTTCTGGAGGGTTCTGGAGGGTTCTGGGGGGTCCTTGGGGGTTCTGGGGGGTTCTGGAGGGTTCTGGAGGGTTCTGGGGGGTCCTTGGGGGTTCTGGAGGGTTCTGGAAGGGTTCTGGAGGGTTCTGGGGGCGCGGCATACCTTGATGGTGAAGCTGAGGATCTCGATGCCCATGCGGCCCACGTCGGGGGAGGCCACCTCGCGCACCAGTGTGGCGAAGCGGTCTCGGTCCTGGTAGATCTGCTCCACGGTCAGGGTACCTGGAAGCACGGGGAGGGGGGGGTTGAATCCTCCTCTGGGGTCATGGGGCCAGTTTACACCCAGCCACTCCCTGGACCCGGACCTACTCCGTTCTCTGCTGGGGTCATTGAGCTGGCCTTTGGTTTGAGCAACAGACCCTGACCTGGGGTCTTCAGGTTATGGGCTTTATAGACCCTCAGACAGTCTACGTCAGGGGTCACCAACCTTTGGGAACCTGAGAGCTACTTCATGGGTACCGAGTCATACGAAGGGCACCTGGTTTGATACACTCTTCTGAAATAACAAATTTGCTCAGTTTGCCTTTAGTTATAGATTATTATTATTAATGATTAATGATACTCATCTACGTGAAGACACTGATCATGTTAATGATTTCTCACAATAATTATCAACAATCACTTAAAAAAGGTGGGAAATTAATGAGCTCTGCTATTTTCAGAACAGGCCTCATATGGTCCCCGCGCGCGCCCTGGTGCCCGCGGGGACCGTGTTGGTGACCCCTGGTCTACATCATCAAGAAGATGCATTTTAGCCACAGCAGTGGTGTTGTGCACCGGTCATTCTCTGCTTCTGGTTGTTGTTATAATAAATGGCAGCTTAAGGCTCACCCATCATATTGATTGTTTGTTGTTGTTATCATTGTCGTCTTTTGCTATAATTCATGGCAACCTTAGTGTCCCCTATCATATAGTTTTTTTGTCGTTGTTGTCATTGTTGTTGTTGTTATAATAAATGGCAGCGTCACCTATCATATTGTTTGTTTGTTTTTATCGTTGTTGTTGTTGTTATAATAAATATCAGCTTTAGCATGACCTATCATATTGTTTGTTGTTGTTGTAATCGCTGTTGCTATAATAAATAGCAGCGTCTAATATCATATTGTTTGTTTGTTTTTTGTTGTTGTTGTTATTGTTGTTGTCGCTGCGGTCCTCTCACCGAGGATGGAGCGCAGGTGACCCTCCAGGGTCTGCAGGATGACACTCTGATCTCCGCCACCGTCTTCCCCAGGAACTGTTCGCAGGCGTAGCCCAGCAGCTCGGTATCGGTCATCACCTTCACCTGGGGCACACAGCAGACAGCGGCGGTCAGCGGGCGGCAGACACGCACGCACGCACGCACACACACACACACACAGAGACACACACACACAGAGACACACACACACAGGGCATACGCACAGAATAATACAACCATGCACATTCACAAATTAACACATGTTGCATGCGTACGTTTGCTAGCATCCGTTAGCTATGATATATACATATACTGTATGAGTATACGTATACATGTGTGTGTGTGTGTGTAAGCATGTACATACGTGGTATGGCATGTCTCACATATTGGAAGGCTTGCAGGTGATATCTGTAAATGAGTCCCATGAATATTTGTATCTGTGCGTACCAAGTTGTAGCGAGCTTAGAAATTAAGCCCGTTCATACAGTGATGTTATTGGACTTAAACAATTCAAGATACGACTGACACTGTATACTGTTGATGTGGTAACACTGTTGTGGTAATACATTAATACTGTTGTGGTAAAGGAGGAAACAGGGAGAAGAACAAATGTTTAAATATGGAATGGATCTGCTGAATGGTCACATCACAAAGACCTGCTGTTCAACAGAAATCAAACACCAGCATTAAAATGAAGAAAACACAAACGTTCGATGAGGGAAAGGTCACACTAGGGGAGATGCCTCAACATCTATCTTGCCCCCCCCCCCCCCACCCCACCCCCCACCCCCACAAGATCTCAGTGAGTAAAGTGATCATAAACAATATGGCGGGAGGAAGGAGAGGCTGCTGGTTTCTGTCCTTCACAGCGAGCTGAAAAATAGGGGGGGGGCATTTGGGAGGAGAGGCAGGAGGGGGGGGGGGGTGAAGGCAGACGTGCACTCTGACCAGGAGACCACACACGAAAACAAACACACACACACACACACAAAGGGCAAAAGGAATGAGGATGAAGATGGCGGTCATTTCAACAGTGTTCAACGACTTGGGGGGGGGGGGGGGGGGGGGGGGGGGGGGGGGGGGGGGGG